>NC_142928.1:85425697-85445697 GCF_046866305.1 Octopus bimaculoides
GGAACTTTCTCTTACATACTGTGGAAAATTCTGTCCAAAGATAGAGAAATTACACACACACACACACACACACACACACATACATATTTGTATTTGCTTCTCATCTCTTGAAAACTGATGTTTTATTTGCGTTACCGTTTTACTTGCGTTTTGGTAAAACTATCACGATTGAATAAGCACCACATCTAGTACTAGGGCCGATTTGATCGCTTAATCTCCAGCCCCTTAAAGGTGACAATCTAGCAAGAGTATTCGATAAAATAATTATCATGCATAAACATTCGATTATGTTCTTTCCCTACAAAATGAGTGGTCGTTTGTCAATATGTCGACTGACCGAGCGGTAGAGATGCCGTTAAACTACCATCCAGTATTCAGTTACACCTTTTTTTATGTTCAGATTTCAAAGTAGTACGAACGAAGCACTCTTTGCGATATACTCATCATATTTTCTTCCTTTGTAATTCATGGCCATATAACAGATCCAAAATTAGTTTCCGTACAGTTGTGGGATGATAGAAAGAAGAGGGCACAGGACGTTCATTTAGTTCCAGAGTTGGAATTTCATTCAACCATATAGCTCTAGAAAAAGATGAGGAAGCCTATACGTGAACGCCTGATTTGCTCCACATAAAGGCAAAAATCTTGCTCATATCACACCTTATTGTCTCTAAACAGGACAAAGTCAGTGTCTAAAAATATAGACTGGAATCTTTAAAGCTGGCATACTTTTTAGATCTGCCGAACCCTATGTAATTTGATACTACAAAACAATAATAGTAACTGAAAGAAAAGATGGGTTTGTTTCAATATGAAAAATGCCAAACCTGACTTCTATGCATAGGCTCAAATGATAAATTTTGTAGCGAAGTAGAAAGAAGATACTTATTTCCCACAGGGGGCTAAACATAGAGGGGACAAACAAGGACAGACAAAGGGATTAAGTTGATTACACTGACCCCAGTGCGTAACTGGTACTTATTTAATTGACCCCGAAAGGATGAAAGGCAAAGTCGACCTCGGTGGAATTTGAACTCAGAGCGTAGCTAGCGGCAGACGAAATACCGCTAAGCATTTCGCCCGGCGTGCTAATGATTCTTATTTCTTTACTGTCCACAAGGGGATACACACAGAGGGGACAAACAAGGACAGAGAATATATAGACGCCAGTGCGTAACTGGTACTTATTTAATCGACCCCAAAAGGATGAAAGGCAAAGTCGACCTCGGCGAAATTTGAAATCAGAACGTAGCGGCAGACGAAATACCGCTAAGGATTTCGCCCGACGTGCTCACATTTCTGCCAGCGCACTGCCTTCAGTGTGCTAACGTTTCTTATTTCTTTATTACCCACAAGGGGCTAAACATAGAGGGGACAAACAAGGACAGGGAAAGGGATTAAGTCGATTACATCGACCTCAGTGCGTAACTGGTACTTAATTTATCGACTCCGAAAGGATGAAAAGCAAAGTCGAGCCCGGCGGAATTTGAACTCAGAACGTAACGGCAGACGAAATACTACGTAGCATTTCGCCCGGCGTGCTAACGTTTCCGCCAGCTCGCTGGCCCTAGCGAAGGATTAATAGAAAGCAAATATTGTGACGTTGATGATTTGTCTGAATTCGTGGACGACGTTAAGGGAAATTATTTTAATTGGGATTCAAAATAAGCCAGGAGTTATTTCAATTCATCTTGGCGCTAATATCTCAATTAGTCTGTAATATCCTTTTCTTTAGTGGAAGGAGATAAGGAAGTTCGAGCTTATTGTGTCAAGCAAGAATCAAAACTGCATGGTAGATATGCTCAACCGGAGCGTACGCTGATTAGAATATATGATATACTAATGATATAATATACATTTTTACGGTTTCAGTTTTTTTTATATATATTCTTCTTTCTTTACGTGTTATACCGTAAAGGAATGGAATTAAGAACTTAATGAAGAGTAGTTTTCTTAACAGCATGAACATTAATAGCAACAAGTGTAAGAAAATATAGATAACTTGAAGGAAAATATTTTTTTATACAAAAAAACAAAACAAAAAAAAAGGGAAATAACAGCACAGAATAAATAACGTCACGTCTTATATTACTATCTTGTAATACCAGTTCGAATACACCTTGTGAAAACTTTGCGCCAAGGTGTTTTGGTAATCGTGCGGGTAAAGCCTTTATCAAACAATGGCAATTATATAGAAAAAAAAAAGAAAAAGAAAGGAAAAAGAAACAGCACCTGTAAGATTCCATTTTAAGTCTTGACTGATTCATAGGTTGGTCAGAAAACCTGTTGAGGGGGAGAAGACGAGTAAAAGACATGCAAAAAGAAATAGAAGAAAAGGGGAAAAATGCAATTTGTTGAAACGGTCGAAAGAAGTTCCGGTTTGATCAGGATATGGTCACTGCAAATAAAATTCTTGAAATTTTTTGTTTCCTACCCTTACTGTTTGTTCATTTCTCGCTTCCCCCGTTTTTCGTCTTCACGAGCAAAAACATGGTAGCAGGTTTCAGCGTTTTGTTAAATCCAAAACTTATGAAGGTCATTACGGTCACTTTATAACCTGTAAAGAATGATACATACATTAAAAACTCGTCGTCGTCATCGTCGTCGTCGTCGTCGTCATCATCATCATCATCGCCATCGTTGTTGTCATCGCCACCGTTGTCATCGCCGATGTCACCGTCGTTGTCACTGACGTCACGAGTTGACAAAGGTAGACTTTACTTTTCATATCCTCTGAGGTCAATATAATAAGTACCAGTCAATTAGCGAGTTCAATTCAATTAACGGCCACGTCCACCAAAATTTCGTAGCCTTGTGTCTGTTCGAAATCATTATCGTCATTTAAATGCTGAGTCGACAGAAATGGTAGAGTGCCAGACTAAAAGTATAACTACATTTAGTTTCTTATCTAACATTGTGAGGTGACATTCCGCGGGAGTCATGTTTCCTTTTGATTATTCCGGGAACGCTAGATTAGGTAACAGTAATGCACTGAAGAATATTCATTGGTTATCGGAGGCAAGGCATTGAAATGGTAGAGTCGGTAGAGCATAGGATTGAATAGCCGGTGTTTTCCTTTTTTGTTTTCTGGCCCTCTGGCTTCTGAATTCGAATACCACAGTAGTTGATTTCACCTTTCTTTTTGGAATCGATGAATAAACTACTAGTTTAAGTACTGGATCAAATTCTCCTATGTTTCTCTCTTCTGTCGGAATTGGGCTCCATAAATAGATCAAGTGAGGGACGTTTAAATCACAAACCTCTAAAATGCATTTATCACTACTATGTGCACAACAAGAAAGAATCGTACCACAATTGTGTCTTTATCATCCACACCTCCTCTTCATCACCATCATCACCATCATCATCATCGTCGTCGTCGTCATCATCATGATCATGATCATCATCATCCTCATCTTATATATATATATATAGTGAAAGCGCGTGACTTAGAGGTTAGAGTGTTCAGCTCACGATCATAAGGTTATGAGTTCGAAAACCGGTGGTATCTGTATTTCAAAGGGTCAGCCTTGTTATATTCTATGTCACGCTGAATCTCCCTAAGAACTACGTGCTCAGTCATTCGCGCATTAATCAGATTAACTGGAATCTTCGTCGTCGTAAGGAGTGCCAGTTACATACATACATACATATATACATACATACATACATATATACATACATACATATATATATATATATATATATATATATATATATATATATATATATATATATATATATATATATATATATATATATATTAAATTCAAATTACGACAAACGTAAATAAACAAACGAAGTTTGATTTTAGAAGCGTTGAGATGTCTTAGAAAGTTAAAGAAGTGATTTTAAATTCTCAATCGCAGAATAATGCTAATAATATAGCCTGAACAGGATAAACTACCCCTATTTTGCAGGCGCAGGCGTGGCTGTGTGGCTTAAAGAAGCCCGACGTATATATATATATATATATATATATATATATATATATATGTGTGTGTGTGTGTGTGTGTGTGTAGCGAAGCTTCTCTCTCTCTCTATTATATATACATGAATGCGGACGTAGCAGATAACAGCTAGTCTTCGGCCGCATCTTTGGACCCTGTTGTGTCCACCACCTCTGATTGGTTGGTATTGGCGTATTTTTCTCTCTTGTTCTATCTCGAGCCAGAGTGCAACCCAACCAATCGCCGCCTTCAGATAAGGTCGCGTTCGATTGTTTTTCTGAACCCCAGTTGAACCGATAGTTTCTTATAGATAGCTAACTTTTCTGCGCATGATTGTCCGTTGGCCTTAGACCTTCTGAAATCTAGCCACTGACCACAGAGGACCTGCCATTTACAGCGACGACATGACTTCGCTTCAAGGAGATCCAACACTTCGTTCAGCTAACTGTTTACTACAAGCTTCTTCGTCGCCAGAGTCTATATCAACTTCTCTAAGTACACACCAAACCAGCAACGCTAACATAACTTTCTTCACGCTGTTTGTGAAATGCCTCACCAAGGTTAACAGCAAATTCAACCTGCGGAGAATTCCTGTACCAAGTAACCGGCAACAGCATTAAAGCCTCAACTTCTGACACGGCATGTGTCTTTCTTCGGCTCTGCCTTGACGCCACAACCTCTTGGTACAGCGTTTCAACCATTAGATACGAACTGGTATTTCCCATCCTTGTGTCTGGACTTACTTCTAACGTCCTTATAGACTCTTTTCTATGCTCTGTATCTCCCGCACTCACATACACATATCTGTATACACACACACACTTTTTGTTTACACGACGGCCTGTCTAATATTGTTTTATTATGTCGCACTCAAACACACAAACGGACATTCAAGTTGATAACCAATAAAACCTTACTTTATACATTTTTACCGGTTGTGTCTCTCTCTCTACTTGTTGGCACTTAACTCATTTCAACTTCATTTCATTTTTGTTTTTATATTTGTGCCGACCGTGCGATGCGCTAAAGGAGCCATTCCTTCGTCACCATCTCCGGGTCGCACGGTCGTTACATACATACATACATACATACATACATATATATATATATATATATATATATATATATATATATATATATATATATATATATATATATATATATGTTAATTCTCTAAATGAAGTATTAACAGTAACTGCACGATAAAGTGTAGTATATTGCCACTTAAGTGTGGCTGACCCCTAGGGGTGGATGTTACTGTTGCTTTTAGCCCCAGGAGGACATCTCCTCCAGCTGGCTTATCGACACACTACTGTGTCCTGTTTGCCAAGGGAAGTTATCCCTCCGATCATGATCTGTAGCACGAACGGACCCGGGTTTCAGGGTTATTTCCGACGAAGGGAAATAACCCTGAAACCCGGGTCCGTTCGTGCTACAGATCATGATGGGAGGGATAACTTCCTTGATCAGTGGCTATCGAACGCCGACGAAGGGAAATAACCCTGAAACCCGGGTCCGTTCGTGCTACAGATCATGATGGGAGGGATAACTTCCCTTGGCAAACAGGACACAGTAGCGTGTCGATAAGCCAGCTGGAGGAGATGTCCTCCTGGGGCTAAAAGCAACAGTAACATCCACCCCTAGGGGTCACCCACACTTAAGTGGCAATATACTACACTATATATATATATATATATATATATATATATATATGTGTGTGTGTGTGTGTGTGTATGTATATATGTGTATATATGTATATATATATGTATGTATGTATGTATGTATGCATGTATGTTTGTATGTATCAATGTGTTTGTATCTGTTCAGCAAAAGAACCTGACAGAATAAGTACTAGGGTTAACAAATAAATGCTGGGGTTGATTTCTTCGAATAAAAAAAACCCTTTAAGGCGGTGCTTCAGCATGGCCGCAGTCAAATGACTGAGACGAGTAAAAATATTTTTTAAATATATACATATATTTACTCCGTGGGGTGACATGTTCTAAAAGAAGCTATGTCCAGCAATTTAGAATAAGTGATGAACCATAGGCGAAATATATTTTGTCGGATTAACGATAAAAAATATTTTATACACACGCAAGCACGCTCTCTCTCTTTCTCTCTCTCTCTCACTCTCTATATCTCTCTCCCTCCCTCTCTCTCTCTCTCTCTCAATCTCTCTCTCTCTCTCTCTCTCTCACACACACACATATTAAAATTTAATTGTAAATTATTTAAAATATTAGATTATCTAAATCTTAGAATGATCATTATCAAAAGTTCTCGATTTATACCAATCAATTGTATAGAGTCCTATTGAAGGACAATGACATAATCACATTACCACGATACTCTTATTACTATCGATATTGTCCTTAAATGGTTTTACATAACGAAGAAGGTTGTCATTGAAAAACCGAATATGTTAGTATTTGTTAAGATATCGTCATATTATGACGTAAAAGAGAACAGTGGACAAAGATAAAGTAACAACCAATCATACTGGCGAGTGGGATCTATTTAACCAACCAAATCACTGCTCTACAAATTTGTTGCTTCTGCCTGTATTAGAAATTGTTATATTACCGCATGAAGAGTGCATTCCACTCGAGATAATTTACGGTATCTAGTAATCAACCTCATATTCCTGTGTGTAAATCACATTGTGCTTGATTTTACTAGTTCAAGCTTCCGCTGTTAAGAGTCCCTTGATACGACCCTCAAGCATCAGTCTACCGACCGGCATCGTGCTGCCACGTGGTACATCTTTGTTTGGCAGTGCTTCTTCCCTGTTCGTCAATTTTTGCAATGAATAAAACGAAGGAAGAGCGGGTTTCCGTGAAATTTTGTTTTCCCCGGCATTTCTGCCGGGGAAAACAGCGGCCGAAACAGTTGTCATGCTTCAAACAGCTTACAAGGACGCTGCCATGAGAAAAAAAAAACAAGTTTAAGAGTGGTTTCCATGCTTTAGGAATGGTCACGTGTCGCTTGATGACCTACCTCGTTCAGGACGACTGTCGACCGCCTGAACGAATGAAAACATCATGAAAATTCATGAACTAATCTTAGAGGACCGTCATCGAACAATTTACAAAATTGTTGGTATGACTGGTGTCTAGTGGAGCTCTTGCCAACGAATTTTGAGCGAGGAATTGCGAATGAAAAGAGTTACAGTAAAATTTGTGTCTCGTTTGCTCACGGAAGATCAAAAGCAGTCACGACTGAATGCGTTTCGTGAACTGAAAGAATAGTTGGCAGTTGATCCGGACCTTTTTGGAAGGTCAGCACTGGTGACAAAAGCTGGTACTACGGAATTTTCAGACGTGGAAGAGGTGACGAAAAAAAAAAAAAAAAACGACGGAGAAGAAAAAAAAAGACGGAGAAAAAAAAAACACGGAGACGTTAAAAGGCATCACTTCGCAAGAGGTCCAGCACTGTTTCGAATAGTGGAAAACGCGCCTAGACAGATGCATTGCTTAGAATGGAGAATACATTATTGAAGGCGATAAAAGTGTAAACATGTAAAACTAAGTGAATAAAATAATATTGCAAACTTCCGGTTTCTTTTGGGTAGCCGTATTTCTCATTCACGACCTATAATATACTTCTTTTTATTTTTCTGAATAGACACATTTCAGTAGTAATTAATGAGCGAATGATTAAGATTACTACACAATTGCGGAAATTACATTTACGCAGTTGCAATTTTGTATCTTGCCACTGGCATGTCGCTGATTCTTATGTAAGACGATATTGCATTGCGATTTAGCTATGAGAGAAAAAGAAAGTAAGGAAAAAAGGCAGAGATTTAACAAAGGTGTACTGAATTGGAAATTGATGTGTAATTTGTAGAGTTAATAGTTCTACGACCTAATCTTTTGAAACCAGAATGAATAATTGCATACTAAAGACGAAGAAGGAAAAAATTAATTTATCTTAGTCAGCTAACCTGCATTATTATTGTCCAGAAGTAATTTGTTGAAAAGAAAACGAGTATTTATAGCTTGCTCCATACAACTTTAATTCTCAGAAACAATGAGGTAGTCCTGCAAAATACAAGTGCATTGTACAAGGGCCAGAGTGTGTACTTTACGAAAAAAGTAGATAGTCACAGGAAGCAGCCTGTTTAGACTATTAGAAATTAAATGAATTGTGTTGCCTTGGACATTAAAAGTCTATATGTTAAATATTTAAGAGAGGAAATTATAGTTTGGGAGATTATGTATCAGCTGCACCAAAACACAAATACTGCAACGCCAGAGGCTGATAACAGCATAACTTGGTGATGTTGTTAGCCACTTGTTAGGATAACTCCAGAGTTTCAACATGTCCTTAGCAACTGTGAGGATAATTTCTCTGTTGCTGACTAATTACATGAGATAACAATAATTAATTAATTATAGCTTCAGCTCATGGTCATTAGTGATCAATATCACTTCTATTTAAGCTTTCGCTGCAAGTACAAATTCTAAACTCTAATCTATTATCTCAACAGAAAAGGTTCGCGGACACAAAAGCTACGGCATTACTCCACCCCTTCCCCGACCTTTCATGTCTGCTTCAGTTTGTTTATTGTGTTTTTTATTCCATTGGTTAGATACATATCTTGGTCTGAATCACGTCGTAGCTGATGTTTTACAGTTCATCATTCTGGGACAAACAGGCGTCAATTTAATCGTCTACATAAGATAAAGTATTTAAAGTTAAAGGTATTCCAAACTAATAATAATATTGATGATGATGATGATGATGATGATGATGTTGATGATGATGGTGGTGGTGGTGGTGGTGGTGGTGGTTTCTTTTATTTGCAACCAGGGTGATGGATGAGACTTAACAACAACAACAACAACAACAGTGGCGATGATAATAATAATAATAATAATAATAATAATAATAATAATAATAATTGCGCCTACAGAGTATCTCAACAGGCATGATAGAGCTGCACAATATATTCACTGGGTAATATGCAAAAACCTGGACTTGCCCCATGATAAAAACTGGTGGGAACACAAACCACCCCCAGTACTTGAAAATGATCACATTGCACTCCTCTGGAACTTCACCATTCAAACTGACAGAAAGATAGACGCAAATAGGCCAGACATCATACTGAAAGACTTCAGACAAAAATCATGCCTCCTCATTGATATGACTGTCCCAATCGATATAAACGTATCTATCAAGACCTACCAAAAACTGAGCAAATATAAAGATCTTGAAATAGAAATTAGCAAAATGTGGAATCTGAAGACGAAAACAATACCTATTGTCATAGGTGCCCTGGGAATGACAGCGAAACGGGCTGATTACTACCTAGCTCAGATACCAGGAAACCCCAAAATGGCTGAAGTTCAAAAGATAGTGCTCATGGGAACTACCCATATCCTACGTAAAATACTGTCTATGTGATCTCAAATTTTAAAGCAAACACATAATTTTCTTATGGTTTCTTAAACATTCACTTGAACAAAACTGTACAAATCCAAATATATGGTACCCTAGGCATAACACCTACATGAACTTCTAACTTGTTGTCTCTTGAGGTCTCTGGGTGAGACTTGGATCCAACTTGTACAAATGCAAAACAAAAGTCAAACATAAAATAATAATAATAATAATGATTTCAAATTTTTGCAGCAAGGGCAGTTTGGGGAGGGGATTAAGTCGATTATATCGACTCCAGTGCGTAACTGGTACTTATTTAATCGACCCCGAAAGGATGAAAGGCAAAGTCAACCTCGGCGGAATTTGAACTCAGAACATAAAGACGGACGAATTGCCGCTATGCACTTTGCCCAGCGTACTAATGATTCTGCCAACTCGCCGCCTTACGTAATAATAATAATAATGATCCTTTCGACAAAAATCACAAGATCTGAAATTTTGGGGGAGGGGAGTAGTCGATTACATCGACCGCAGTGCTTCACTGCTACTTAATTTATTGGCCCTCGGAAGGATGAAAGGCAAAGTCGACTTCGGCGGAATTTGAACTCAGAATATAGCGGCAGACGAAATACCACCAAGCATTTCGCCCGGAATTTGAACACAGAACGTGAATACGGACGAAATGCCGCTAAGCATTTCGCCCAGCGTGCTAACGATTCTGCCAGCTCTCTGCCTTATATAATAATGATAATAATCATTTCTACTATAGGCACAAGGTTTGAAATTTTGGGGAAGGGGACTAGTCGATTATATGAACCTCCAATATTTCACTGCTACTTAATTTAATCGATCCCGAAAGGATGAAAGGTAAAGTCGACCTCGGCGGAATTTGAACTCAGAGCGTAGCTAGCGGCAGACGAAATACCGCTCAGCATTTCGCCCGGCGTGCTAACGATTCTGCCTGCTCGCCGCCTTTTATTATAATAATAATAATAATAATAATAATAATAATAATAATAATAATAATAATAATAATAAAGGAAAGGGATTAAGTCGATTGCATCGACCCAGTGCGTAACTGGTACTTAATTTATCGAATCCGAAAGGATGAAAGGCAAAATCGACTTCGGCGGAATTTGAACTCAGACGAAATACTGCTAAGCATTTCGCCCGGCGGGTTAACGATTCTGCCAGCCTGCTTCCTTCTGTAATAATAATAATAATAATAATAATAATAATAATAATAATCAGTTCTTTATTGGCCACAAGGGCGAAAAAAAAACAAATAGGGACAATACAGTTCTATATTTAAGAGATGAGGAATTATGTACATTATTTACATTATTTACATTTGACGGATATTTGTCCTCATTGCTTGTTGTTAACATAACGTTTCGGTTAATATACCCTCCAAGCCTTCATCAGGTGTCTTAGGGAAATTTTGAACCTGGGTTCTCATTCCTAAGGTATTTTTCGATGTTGTTGTTGTTATTATTATTATTATTATTATTGAAGTCACTGCTTGGAATCGAACTCGGAATCTTGGGGGTTAGTAGCCCGCGCTCTTAACTACTACGCTATAAGCCCGTGAGCATATGATGAAGGCTGGAGGGTATATCAGCCGAAACGTTGTGTTAACAACAAACAAGATGAGGACAAATATCCATCAAATGTAAATAATGTAAATAGGGACAATACAAAACTGGGGACACGTTGGGTTTAACACAAAAATCCAATAAACAATAAAATAACAATGACAACGATGCAATTACACAATAAAATTCCCCAAAAGGGGCCAGTTTCTCTCAGGGACAACCGAGGAACCTCACACATTCTGGTTAACCCGACTTCCAAATGCACCTCAGTAGGCGCCTCTCTCCTTCTCAACTCTTCCGGTTTGCAAACGAAAGTACAGAGTAGGCCCATTCACACAGGCCATCCTCGCCACACGCACCCACCTTTCAACAAATTTAGTGGTGGGGAGGAGGCAGAACTTGCCTCTCTACTCTCACTTTCCTTTTCAAGTGGAACTTGAAAATGTCGATGCGGGCTTGGTCGAAGAGGAAAGTATCTGCTTCAGTCCTTTGAATCTCGTCCACCACATTACCTCCTTCGCCATAGCCATCAGACAGAAGAAAACTGCCTTTCCTTCCCAGCCACTTGTTCGGGTCCTTCCTCAACAGCACCACCACTGCACGGCTCACAGCACTGGGAATTCTCCCATTCTGGTAGATGTCTGCCAAGAGACCACCGGACAAGTCTGGCATATGAAAGTAAAGCTCGAAGGACTGACCATCCTGCCTCGGAGACTTCTGTCTTGCGCAGGCCTTCATCCCGTCCCGTATATCTTCAGCTGTTATCAGTATTTCGCAGAACTCCGAATACCTGGCTGAGAGGGGCGGCATTCCACTGAGATAGTAGGTGAAATCCACCACCGTTCCATAACCATTGCACGCCCCATACACTTCGGCGATGTACCGCTGAAATTCCGCTGACATCTGCTTTGACTCGGTCATTATGCGCCCATCACAGCTCACCAAAGACCGAAATGTGTTTTTGTTTCCAAGAAGTGCCTCTGCCACCCTGGTCCGTCGAACGGCTTTCAGTGCACGAGCCCTAGCTCTGACAACGCAACCTTCATGCTTGACATTGAAGAATTGATCAAAAGCCAATCACGCCGCTAGCACGTCGGTCGCTAAGCACCTCTTCTGGCTTCCTAACTAGGTCTCCTATCCTATATTCCTCTAGGGCTATTTCCTTACGAAAACCTACCGCCTCTACTTTAATAGCCATTTTCAGCGCTATCCACCAACAGCTGTTGACGATTCGCCCGCCAACTCTCGATAGACTAACTTGCTAACTCCGTCTCTTAAAGTTTGGTGCACCGTGAAGGACGCGTTCAGCTTCCAGTATCTAGGGCCCTGTTTATGGATCCTAAATGTGTCGTCGGTACAGACAACAAATTGATGGTCCGTGCAGCCGACGACATTGAAACGTGGACAAATTATACTACTTCTGTCTATAGGCCTACAAAATACTCTATCTAGATACGATCTGGAAGACCCAATGCAGTGCGCCTATGTCCACATTGACTCATTCTGGAAATCCAGTCAGTACCTGTTAGCTAGGAATCGGCTGAGCAGGTTTGTGAGGCTTTTGCTCCAAATTCTCCTATAGGCTATTCAGGCATGCGTCCAAGATGGTGTTCCAGTCACCCACTAACATTAAAGAGTGTGACGTCCCAAGGAAAAGCTCCAAACGTCTGAAGAAATCTGGCTGCCTCCGCCCCCGTGTGTACGTAAACAGCGACTAGTCTAAAGGCATCACCTTCACTCTCGCTCACGTCCAGGACAACTAACCTACCTTCCGGATCCAGAAAGATTGTCCGATCTTCGAGATTCAGGCCTCCTATTTCGGGTTGACTAAGAGATGCGTAGATCTTATAATCGTTGAAAATTGGTGCAAGATCGCGTGTGTCGGAAATCTTGGTCTCACTGGCTGCAATCACATCCAGTCCTAGCGACCTGAGATCATTGAGCAAGTGACCTTGCTTCCAGGGTGACCTCAGGGCGCGGAAATTTATGCTGCCCACTCTGACAATCGCCATGATGGCTCGAAAGTGTTAAGGAAAAGAAAAGAAAAAACAGTGTTACTTACCCTCTTGGAGTTGTTGGCAGCCCGGTGACACCAGTTTCGGATTTGGTTGTCCTAGGAAACCAGCTAAAAGCCTCTTCGATTTGGGATTTGACCTTCCCACGTCACGCGGGAAGTTCCTCTGAATTTCTTTGTATATTTGAGGGGTAACCGTACTAACATTAAATGATCCAAAACCCTAAGGGTGCTGGTGTCCCCGTTGGACAGCAGGATCAGGTCTGGGATCTTCACGATATTCTCTGATTTTACATGGATTAATATCTCCAAGTTGATCCCGCCCTTTTTCTCTCTGCTGCTCTATTTTACCTTCAGGAGTGACTCTGGGTCCTGTACCACATAGGTAGCGATCCATCGTTTACCCTAATTCTGGTCGTTCTCTTCGAGAGTTAGATGGGATAAAGGACCCACTCCTCAGTCCACCGTGGTGTTACTCCGTGTCTTCGCGTGAGGTTCTCACTTTTAAAGAGCACCTCAATGCTAGCAAACTGCCTCCCTCTCTGTATGTGAGTCACATCTATTAAAATTTCGCTGAGGGCCTTCTCAACGTGACTGATTGATGCTATTTCGGATCTCCTACTTTTCTGTGATACGCATTTAAAATATACTGTTTTTTTTCTTTTGCCTCTATTATTTCAGGAGGTGCGAGCACTGATGCCTTACCCCTGTCAACTTTGATGAGGTCTTTTGCTTTTAAAAGTTCTCGAATTTTGTCCTCCAAAGGAATTGTAAACATTTCTTTCTTTGTGTTTGCTTCATAAGCAAACCTCTTGTTTTTGTTATTGTTTTTGTTGTTGATGTCGTCGACGTTGCTGTTGTTGTTGTTATTACTGCTGCTGCTGATGTTGCTGTTAGTGGTGATTGTGGTGGAGTGTGGCCACTTCCACCTTTGCCCCTCTCCATACCACCGTCAGCGCCTTCAATTGTAGCATTATTTTCTCCGCTAAAATCCATTGTGTTCTGAATTGCATTGTTGTTGCTAACATTATTACTAGTACTGCCACCGCTGTCACCGCCGCTGCTGTCGCCGCCGTCACTATCATTGTCGTCACTACGGTTGCCAATGTTTTCATTCCTGCTACTACTTTGAACTGTTTTCCCTTCCTTTTCTCCTCCCCCTCTCCTGTAATGTTGTCAGTAACGGAGGGAAATCTTCAGCATTCAAAACATGTTTTTCAAGAGGGGTAGTTTTTTTTTTTAACTCTTCCAAGATGCGTTCCGCCATCTTGTTTATTTATATTGAATTAAAAAACACCTACCGAATTTATTTGGGGACCGAATATAGCCCCGCTAGGAGCTAAACAAACACAGGATCCCTATGCCAGGTCCTTAGTGTTTCTATTAACAAACTGGAGCAATATTTAAAGGGGAAAAAAGGCGGTAACAAACGGGTGTAAATTAAAGTTTTAAACAAGATTTACTTTGGGCGCTTGAAAATACGTCTGTCGTGTTCAGCAGTTAAAGTTAATATAATAATAATAATAATAATAATAATAATAATAATAATAATAATAATAATAAAGGAAAACTGAATTTTTTTTAAGAATGATTCCTGGCTTACTATCTACACAGGAAGTGCAAAAGATTGTCTTGACTGGTACGTTGCCCATCTTGAGAAGAGTATTGTCGCTGTGAATTTCCCTTTTTTCTCTTTATTCGTTTGCTTCTTAAATTTAAATTTTTTCTTTTGTCCCCTCTGCCTTTTTCCCTTTTCTCTATCACATGACTTTGCAAATGAACAATCTAGTGTGTTTATTTTAATGGCCTACCAATGTATACAGTGAGTTTCTCTGCCCTAGGTTTCAGGAAGACACTCGGCAAGAAATGGAAACGGAATTGAAAGATGATGATGATAATAATAATAACAACAACAACAACAACAACAACAACAACAACAACAACAACAACAACAATAATAATAATAATAATAATAATAATAATAATAATAATAATAATAATAAGAAGAAGAAGAAGAAGAAGAAGACTAAAACAATACCTGTTGTCATAGGTGCCCTGGGAATGATAGCAAAAGGGCTGATTACTACCTAGCTCAGATACCAGGAAACCTCAAAATGGCAGAAATTCAAAAGATAGTGTTCATGGGAACTGCTCATATCCTACGCAAAATATTTTCAATGTAATCTCAAATTTTAAAACAAACACAATTTTCTTATGGTTTCTTAAACATTCTCTAGAACAACACTATGTACAAAACCAAATATATGCCACTTTAGTTACAACTACAACATGAACTTTTAACTTGTCTCTTGAGGTCTCTAGGTGAGACTTGGAGCCAACTTGTACAAATGCAAAGCAAAAGTCAAACATAAAATAATAATAATAATAATAATAATAATAATAATAATAATAATAATAATAATAATAATAATAATAATAATAATAAAGGAAAACTGAATTTTTTTTAAGAATGATTCCTGGCTTACTATCTACACAGGAAGTGCAAAAGATTGTCTTGACTGGTACGTTGCCCATCTTGAGAAGAGTATTGTCGCTGCGAATTTCTCTTTTTTCTCTTTATTCGTTTGCTTCTTAAATTTAAATTTTTTCTTTTGTCCCCTCTGCCTTTTTCCCTTTTCTCTATCACATGACTTTGCAAATGAACAATCTAGTGTGTTTATTTTAATGGCCTACCAATGTATACAGTGAGTTTCTCTGCCCTAGGTTTCAGGAAGACACTCGGCAAGAAATGGAAACGGAACTGAAAGATGATGAGGATAATAATAATAACAACAACAACAACAACAACAACAACAACAACAACAACAACAACAATAATAATAATAATAATAATAATAATAATAATAAGAAGAAGAAGAAGAAGAAGAAGAAGAAGAAGACTAAAACAATACCTGTTGTCATAGGTGCCCTGGGAATGATAGCAAAAGGGCTGATTACTACCTAGCTCAGATACCAGGAAACCTCAAAATGGCAGAAATTCAAAAGATAGTGTTCATGGGAACTGCTCATATCCTACGCAAAATATTTTCAATGTAATCTCAAATTTTAAAACAAACACAATTTTCTTATGGTTTCTTAAACATTCTCTAGAACAACACTATGTACAAAACCAAATATATGCCACTTTAGTTACAACTACAACATGAACTTTTAACTTGTCTCTTGAGGTCTCTGGGTGAGACTTGGAGCCAACTTGTACAAATGCAAAGCAAAAGTCAAACATAAAATAATAATAATAAT
Source organism: Octopus bimaculoides (assembly GCF_046866305.1). Lineage (NCBI taxonomy): Eukaryota > Metazoa > Mollusca > Cephalopoda > Octopoda > Octopodidae > Octopus > Octopus bimaculoides. Next base: position 85,441,909 of record NC_142928.1, read on the forward strand.
AATAATAATAATAATAATAATAATAATAATAATAATAATAATAATAATAATAATAATAATAATGATGATGATAATAATAATAATAATAATTGAATTTCTCTGAATCTAAGATGAGTGGATATCAATCTCCCAAGATTACAGACTTAACATTTTGTTGGTGATTGTACACTGTAATGCGCTATAGAAATATTCTTATAAATTAACATTTTGAAGGAGAAATAACACTTGCAATAGCCATGTTGATTAAATTACACCGTTGTAGCTGTGATTTCTTATTTCTCTCAACATTATCTTATTTAGGAATGTTGACATTAAACTACATCCAGTGACAAGGCTCTAGCTCGAGAATTCAGAAGTTTTGGGAATTATGAAGCTACCTTTACTTCACGGTCCGCAATGGCTTGAGGTGATAGTATCTGTCAAGGACCTACTTATAGGTCCAGTAGTAGGAGGTGGTCCTATGGCTAAGATATAGAAGACTTGGAGAATGACCGGCACCTTGACATGTGTCAGATAGTTACGCCTGTGTTTGGACATTTCCTGATGTGACGTTAACCAGTTTCCTCGTCTACGATTTAACTAAACCCAGTGACTCAAGAGTAAGTTCGGTAGAGCAGGAAACTTGTCGAGTAAACTGTAAATAGACTGACAGAAGGCACCGGAAAACCATTGCTGTATACTTACTAAGGAAAACCATGAACGTTCAGACTTTGCCATGAAGGTCCATGGTCACTGATAGTTGTCATGGCATATGAAGAGAGACATAAGAAAATATTAAAAAAAACAAAAACATTTTTGGCTACCACTCAGAATATGATCAACTTCTTGCAGAATGAACCCTTCCTCATTTTTTCGGAGATCATTTACATTTTCCCTTTCATTTACAATTATTGATACTATCTACTCTTTTCAGCTTAATTATTAAGTTCTTCGGAAAATTACCAAATCTGAGCTGTCCTGTATAAATATGTAAAGAGCGTTATTAAATCAAAATTGATTCTATACATTTTTGCCAATTATATGTGGCTACTACGCAATATCCTTCAAGTAATTATGAGTATCTGGTCTGTTACCGGAGCTTTTCTGCTTAAAATATGTGGTACAATCCTAGAAGAAAAAAAAGGACGTCGCTGATCTAAGAAATATGATGAATGTGATAATTTTACGTAACCAAGGTCAGTCAGGTTTCGATTAATAAAAATCGTACAAGATGTACTTGACGCTTCTACTTTTGAAAATTATCTTGAAATATATATGTTCAAGCACATTAATTTTATTAGAATATTTCTTCTACAAACATGTAGAAGATTTGTCTTTTACGAGTCCGCACCACCATATGAGACTTTTGAAACCAATATTACAATCTCTGTTAAAAGTAGAGCTTTTATTCTCATTTGATTAATATAGTTAGAGAATCATTGGGCTCACCTTGCGAGGTAAACTTAATACGCCTCACGGTTTAACACTTCTGACTGAACTTGGGTGCTTTTAGCTGAGTTCAAATTATAGCAGCGCTCTATTGGTACGTATTGTACTGACCCCGAAAAAGATGAAAAGCAAACTCGACCTCGGCAGAATTTGAACTCAGTCAGAAGAAATGTCGCTAAGTATTTTGTCCGACGATCCTGCCAAGTCGCTACCCTCTAATAATGATTTCAAATTTTGGTATAAAGCCAGAAATTTTAGGATAGGAAGTACGTCGATTATATTGACCCCAATGATCAACAGGTAATCATTTTACCAACCCCGAAGGATGAAAGGCAAAGTCAAACAGTAGCAGAATTTGAACTCGGAACGTAAAGCCGGAAGAAATGCCGGTAAGCATTTTTCCCAGCGCGGTAACGATTCTACCATCTCGCCGTCCTATAGTTTCTTATATTGGTACAAGGCCTTTGAAGGACGGGATTTAGTTAACTAAATTGACCCTAGTACTTGACTGGTAATACAGTTTATCGACCCCCGTAAAAATGAAATATAAAATCGCCTCGGCGGTGTTTGAACTCAGAACGTAAAGAACCATGACTGGGTACTGCAAAGCACGTTGTCCGATGCTCTAAAGAGTAGCAGTAGTAGTAGTAGTAGTAGTAGTAGTAGTAGTAGTAGTAGTAGTAGTAGTAGTAGTAGTAGTAGTAGTAGAGGCATCACCGACAGCAGCAGTAGTAAACTGATTTGTTAGAAGAAAAAAATCCATCCCAAATGATAAATAAACGAATTGACATAAGCAAACGTCTCAGCTTTTATTTGACACCGTCAGCGGCGAATGTGTATTCAACAAACACCTCGTACGGGCAAAGGTGAAAGACGTTTTGAATATGTTAGCTTATTTATTTACTATATTTGTTTATCCTTGTTTTACATACATACATACATACATACATACATACATACATACATACATACATACATACATACATACATACATACATACATACTGTTATCTACAGATCCGTTTTGTAGCTGATACCGCAAGTATCAGACGATTTAAACAAATAGATTACTTTGCAGTGTCACTTCATAACAAGCAACGCTCAACTTCTTTTTTCTAATTGCTCAATCAAACTGGTTCGTAAATAATTCTTAGTTTAATGCATAATTAGATTAATTGATTGATTAATTGATTCACTCGTTCATTCATTCATTCATTCATTAATCAATTGTGTTTTCTCCACCTCCGTTGTACTTGAACAATAATGTGTTGATTGTTCATTCTTGTTTTACTAACTATTATGAACACATTTTAGAAAAATAAACTGGAAAAAAAAAGGGAAAATGGTAAAGGTACCATGAAGTAAACAACATATATAGGTATGCTCATTTCTCTAATAATCCTTTCTACTATAGTCACAAAGCCTGCAATTTTGTGGGGAGATAGAATAGTCTGTTACATCGGCCCCAGTGCTCAACTGGTACTTATTTAATCGACCCCGAAAGGATGACAAGCGAAGTCGACCTCAATGGAATTTGAACTCAGGACGTTGTTGTTGGAACTCCGTCGCTTACGACGTCGAAGGTTCCAGTTGATCCGATCAACAGGACAGCCTGCTCCTGAAATTAACGTGCAAGTCGCTGAGCACTCCACAGACACGTGTACCCTTAACGTAGTTCTCGGAGATATTCAGCGTGACAGTGTGACAAGGCTGACTCTTTGAATTACAGGTACAACAGAAACAGGAAGAAAGAGTGAGATAAAGTTGTGGTGAAAGAGTACAGCAGGGTTTGCACCATCCCCTGCCGGAGCCTCGTGGAGCTTTAGGTGTTTTCACTCAATAAACACTCACAACGCCCGGTCTGGGAATCGAAACTGCGATCCTATGACCGCGAGTCCGCTGCCCTAACCACTGGGCCATTGTAATAAGTGCTTGCGGGGCTTTGAGAAGATCCGACTAGAAAAGCTGGCTTGAAATGCCATAGGGTTTGAAAGGTCGATACAATGCGTTGTTTGTGATGCTTATGAGAGACAGTATGGATGAATGATTAAGAAATTCTTTTTGCAGTCACGGGATTGTGGGGTCAGACATCGTTGCAATAGCGTCGAGTTGGCTCAAGTCTTGCGAGAAAAACTGGCTAAACGCAAGTTGCGTGAAAGCCTGCTGGATGAATTGTATTTCTAATTAAAAGATCCAGTCAACTTGAAAGTTACGCTGAGAGATTACCTTTGACTTTGGAATATCTAGTCGCTTATCAACTAATTCATTGAACCTGGTAGTTCAGTTAATCGGACAAGCGAAGACTAAAAGTAGGAAATTGCATTCGAGAACCATTTGTTAATCGCAACAAGGTAATGATTGT
>NC_142928.1:85450697-85458197 GCF_046866305.1 Octopus bimaculoides
AGCTGTCCGGTGGAACTTCCCTTCTCGTTGATTTTGGAAAAGATGTTCACATCTACAGAGCATCTAACCTGACTTTCCTTTGTGCCCTAAATAACAATGTAAGGTCAGTTATATTTGTACATGCTAGAAATGCAAACTAATATTCCTTGTCTGGATATGTATTTATGTATCTTCAGTGCAGTCTTTTCTGCGGAAGGCATTGTATATCGTCGCAGTGGAAAGTAGTACTATTTTTGTATGTATGTATGCATGTATGTATGTATGTATGTATGTATGTACGTATGTATGTATGTGTATATGTATGTATGTATGTATGTATGTATGTATGTATGTATGTATGTATATATGCATGTATCTCACTTGCGAACCCATGGAAAACAAACTTCAACCAGCTATTATGATTATATGTCTGTGCACACGTTTGAATGTGGTGTGTGCCAGAGGGCTTGCAAATCCAGTAGGGGTTTTAAAAGACATGTTAGGATCCACAATGAGCAGAACTTACCTGCAGGTATTGGTAGTACAAACCAGAGGTGCAATCTGTGTGTCTGGTTTAAAAAAGCCACATCAGACGCCATGAAAGGACTAAGGTGTAGGTGCAGGAGGTGGTCAAACTCTGTGTAAGGAGTAGACAACCACCATGTATGTATGTATGTATGTATGTATGTACGTACGTTTATTTGTCAGGTCATTCTGAGTGTTACTCGAAAAATGCCATTTAGTACAAACTGTTAAATAGTCGGGTTGTTGACCGTGATGGCTAATCTGATACACCGATCAGATGAACCGAGCGAGGAAGACGAAGATATAATCTGTAAAAAGGACAATGACCGAGAGTAGGGTCAATAACACCGAAGCAGTAGTCGTTGATCATATTACTATAGTGTCAACGAGGATATGGTATTTATGATGATAAACGAATGCTGTCTAAAGTTACTCAGTGGGTGATGGATCGTTAGCGCAAATCATTGCATAAAAGGTGAAGGGCAGTTGGATGTAAAACTCTGGTCGTTCCCGCAAATACTGAGTCTGATTGTTCTATATGGAAGATGAACATTTCGTTCATTTCAATCACTTTCCTCGCACAGGAACTCTTAAAAAAGTGCGCTTGAAAAAGTATTGCCTGTGTTTAAGAAATAAGCGTAATTGAACAAGAGTTGATTAACACCAAGTCCGTATGAGGATGTATGTATGTATGTATGTATCGATGGATGGATGAATGGATGAATGGATGGATGGACGTATGTACGTATGTATGTGTGTATGTGTGTGTGTGTGTGTGTGTGTGAGTGTATGAGTATGTATATGATGAGACTAGCAAGAGTATTTTGTAGGGCTCATTTTCATAAAACATTTTGATTAGACGCCGGCGTGGCTGTGTGGTAAGAAGCTTGCTGTGGCAAGACACTTGCGTGATAAGAAGTTTGCTTTCCAACCAGGTGGTTTTGAGTGCAGTGCCACTGTGTGGCACCTTGGACGAGTGTCTTCTACTTTAGCCTCAGGCCAACCAAAGCCTTGTGAGTGGATTTCGTAGACGAAAACTGAAAGAAGTCCGTCATATATATATATATATATATGTGTGTGTGTGTGTGTGTGTGTGTGTGTGTGTGTGTGTGTGTGTGTGTGTGTGTGTGTGTATAAGGACAACATGTGTCCCAGTTGATCCGCTCAACTGAACAGCTTGCTCGTGAGATTAACGAGCAAGTGGCTGAGCACTCCGCATATTTCTCAGAGACATTCAGCGCGACAGTGTGAAATACAGGTACTACTCATTTTTGTCAGCAGAGTGGACTAGAGCACTATGAAATAAAGTGTCTTGCTCAAGGACGCAACGCGCCACCGCGAATCAAACTCGCGACTCTCCGATCGCAAGCCGAATACCCTAACCATTAAGCCACGCGCCTTCATATATATATATATATATATATATATATATGTATGTATGTATGTATGTATGTATGTATGTATGTATGTGTGTGTGCATGTATGTGTGTTTCTGTGTCTGTCCCACCATCACCGTTTGACAACTGGTGTTGGTGTGTTTATGTCGCCGTAACTTAGTCCGACAGAGTAAGTACTCAGCTTAAAAAAAAAAAGGTAAGTCTTGGAGTCAATTTGTTCAACTGAAAACCCTTCAAGGTGGTGCTCGTGTATGGCCGCAATCAAATGCCTGAAACAAGTAAAAGAATGAAAGAATACGCAAGCTTAGCATCTTGAGTTCTGGCCTGATAATATTCTGATAAACTGGTAATTCGTTGAAACATTAGGAGAGCAACAATTTAAAGCTATGTACTAAATGACACTCGACAGAGTACCGATATATATATGCTTAAACAATTGAAAGTGCCTACAAGACTAGTTGTGTTTCTTTCGAATCTCGATATCTACAGAGTACAAAAAAAAAATGAGATTAAATGAGAGTGAGGCCGGAATAGATAGTATTTAACTATGTAATATTGACTGTGGAAAGTTTAACTCTTTAGCCTTCAGATTAGTCTGTCAAATGTAATACTCATTTACTCGCAAGGCGGCGAGCTGGCAGGGTCGTTAGCACGCCGGGCAAAATGCTTAGCAGCATTTCGTCCGTTTTTACGTTCTGAGTTCAAATTCCGCCGCAGTCAACTTTGCTTTCATCCTTTTGGGATCGACAAAATAAGCACCAGTTGAGTACTGGGATGGATGTAATCGACTATCCCCTTCCTCTAAATTTCGCGATATCAACGATGCGTTTGGCCCAGGAACCACTAATGGTGGCTCAAGAAATTTCGTAGCGGTAACGAGAGTCTTGAAGATGATAAGCGTGGTGGTCGGCCATTGGATGTTGACAACGATCAACTAAGAGCCTTAATCGAAGCCAATCCACGCACAACAGTTTGAGAGCTTGCTTCTCAATTAGACGTAACATCATCATCATCATCATCATCGTTTAACGTCCGCTTTCCATGCTAGCATGGGTTGGACGATTTGACTGAGGACTGGTGAAACCGGATGGCAACACCAGGCTCCAGTCTGATTTGGCAGAGTTTCTACAGCTGGATGCCCTTCCTAACGCCAACCACTCAGAGAGTGTAGTGGGTGCTTTTACGTGTCACCCGCACGAAAACGGCCACGCTCGAAATGGTGTCTTTTATGTGCCACCCGCACAAGCCAGTCCAGGGGCACTGGCAACGATCTCGCTCGAAAATCCTACAGGAGCCAGTCAGGCGGTACTGGCAACGGCCACGCTCAAAATGGTGCATCTCATGTGCCAACCGCACAAGAACCAGTCCAGGGGCACTGGCAACGATCTTACTTGGCTTGCCGGGTCTTCTCACGCACAGCCCATTTCCAAAGGTCTCGGTCCGTAGTCATCGCCTCGGTGAGGCCCAATGTACGAAGGTCTTGCCTCACCACCTCAGCCCAGGTCTTCCTGGGCCTACCTCTTCCACGGGTTCCCTCAACTGTTAGGGTGTGGCACTTTTTCACGCAGCTATCCTCCTCCATTCTCACCACATGTCCATACCAGCGCAATCGTCTCTCTTGCACGCCACAACTGATGCTTCTAATGTTCAGCTTTTCTCTCAAGATACTTACACTCTGACGGGTATTCACATTGACATTACACATCCAACGGAGCATACTGGCTTCATTCCTTGCGAGCTTACGTATGTCCTCAGCAGTTACAGCCCATGTTTCACTGCCATGTAGCATGGTTGTTCGTACGCATGCGTCATACAGTCTGCCTTTTACTCTGAGTGAGAGTCCCTTTGTCGCCAGCAGGGGTAAGAGCTCTCTAAACTTTGCCCAGGCTATTCTTATTCTAGCAGCTACACTTTCAGCGCACTAACTTGGTCGCATACTAACTTGGTCGCCCAGATAGCGGAAGCTATCGACTACCTCTAGTTTTTCACTCTGGAATGAGATAGAAGTTGTTTCCTGTTTGTTTGCAGTCTTTATTGCACCTGAACATCTGCCACAAACAAAAACTAACTTGCTAGTTAACCTGCCTTTGATGTTGCTGCACCTCTTATGTGTCCATAGCTTGCACCGGGTACATCTTATAGAGTTACTACCTACTCCTTTTCTACATACTGAGCAGGGCCATCTACCTGAAGGGGTTTGTGTTTTATCTACCTTCCTACTTATTAGGATTTTGGTTTTAGCTAGGTTGACTCTAAGGCCCTTCAATTCTAGACCTTGCTTCCACACCTGAAACTTCTCCTCTAGTTCTGATAGTGACTCCGCAATTAGGGCAAGGTCGTCAGCATAGAGGAGCTCCCAGGGGCAACCTGTCTTGAACTCCTCTGTGATTGCCTGGAGGACTATGGTAAATAATAGGGGGCTGAGGACGGAACCTTGGTGGACCCCTACCTCTACCCGGAATTCATTGCTGTACTCATTTCCAACCCTCACCTTACTGGCAGCATCTCTGTACATGGCTCGCACAGCTCTCACTAACCATTCTTCTATCCCAAGTTTCCTCATTGACCACCAGATAAGGGATCGGGGGACCCTGTCAAAGGCTTTCTCCATGTCAACGAAAGCCAGGTACAGAGGTTTATCCTTAGCTAGGTATTTCTCTTGCAACTGTCTCACTAGAAATAAGGCATCAGTAGTGCTTTTACCTGGCACGAACCCAAACTGCATCTCATCTAAATTGATTCGCTCCCTAATTAGTTGGGCTATGACCCTCTCTGTAACTTTCATAACCTGATCTAACAGCTTGATGCCTCTGTAATTATTTGTATCTAAAGCGTCCCCTTTACCTTTGTAGCAGTTGACTATGATGCTGCTACACCAGTCATAGGGTATGACTCCTTCGTGTATCACCTGGTTCGTAATACGGGTGACTAGGCTATAGCCAACACTGCCAGATATTTTGAGCATCTCTGCAGTGATTCCTGATGGGCCGGGGGCTTTCCCGGTCTTCATACTCTTAATTGCTTTATCTACCCTGGTACTATCAACTCGGATAGCTGGTCCCTCTATTGGGTCGACATAAGGCAGGCTCTCTTTCTCCCATTCATTCTCTTTATTAAGCAATCTATCGTAGTGGCATCTCCAGACCTCTTTCTTTGCATCCTCATTTAATGCAAGCGTACCATCATCCATGCGAACACATTTCTCTCCTACAACATCACTATTCTCTCTCCTACACTGTCTTGCAACACGAAATACCTCGAGTCTTTGGTCCTCACGGCGCAGAACATTGGCAAATCTTTCCTTATCTGCCAATGTTCTGCGCCGTGAGGACCAAAGACTCGAGGTATTTCGTGTTGCAAGACAGTGTAACGTATACGATAATTTCCAACCACTTGAAAGAGATTGGAAAAACAAAAATGCTTGAGAAATGGGTGGGTGCCGCACGAATTGAACGACAAAAAACAAAAAAAAAAAAAAAAAACGCCATTTTGAAGTGTCGTCTTACCTTCTTTTACGCAACAAGAACGACCTTTTCTCGACCGGATTGTGACTTGCGATGAAAAGTGGATTCTTTACGACAACCGGCGACGCTCAGCTCAGTGGTTGAACGCCGATGAAGCTCTACGGCACTTCCCGAAGCCAAAGTTGCACTAAGAGGTCATGGTGACTGTTTGGTGGTCTACGGCTGGTCTCATCTATCACAGCTTTTTGGATCCGGGTGAAACCATTACGGCGGAGAAGTTCTGTCAGCAAATGGATGACCACAACAACTAGCATTGGTCAATAGAAAAGGACCAATTCTTCTCCACGACAACGCTCGGCCGCACCTCGCACAACTGACCCTGCAGAAGTTGAACGAATTGGGCTACGAAATTCTGCCTCATCCACCATACTCTCCAAACCTCTCGCCTACTGACTACCACTTTTCAAACATCTCGACAACTTCCTGCGTGAGAAATGCTTCAAAAACCAAGAAGATGCCACACACGACTTCATCGCCACCAGAACGCAGGATTTTTACGCTACCGGCATAAATAAACTTGTTTTGCGATGAGAAAAGTGTGTTGATTCTCATGGTGTTTATTTCGATTAATGAAGTTTTGTTTAAACCGAGATATGTGCATCTGAATTTAAAGGTTAAAAACCGCAACACACACACACACACACACACACACATATATATATATATATAATATATATAGATTTGTTCCAAATTTTGACTCAAGGCTAGCAACTATGTGGGTGGGATTAAGTCGATAAATCGATAACATTGACCCCAGTGTTCAACTGGTACTTATTTTATCGACCTCCTCGGAAGGTAAAATCGACCTCGGCGGAATTTGAACTCAGAACGTTAACACGGGCAAAATGCCGCTAAGTATTTTGACCGGTTGGTGGGTAGTAGACACCACGAATATATATATCTCTCTCTCTCTCTCTCTCTCTCTCTCTCTCTCTATATATATATATATATATATATATATATATATATATATATATATATATATATACACATATATAAAACAAACAAAAAAATAGATAAATGGACAAGAAATAGGAAATAAATAAAATAAATTTAGCTAAATAAAACTTGTATATACATAGACTGGTCACTTGCACATATTTATACACCTACAAAAACGTGCGCGCGCCGACATTTACATATATGCATATTCATACATACACGCATAGCACCCATAAAACGAATACACCAACGTAATGCCCATTGCTAAAGAATGTGATGTATAAGACCGTTCCCTTGAAGTGAGTTTCAAGGCCGTTGAACGAGATTGGAATATCACGTCCCAATCAAGAAAATGTTTTCTGGTTGGTCATTATTCATAAAATAGCACGTGTCTGGTGCAAAGTATTCAGGTTGGGTAGAGATGATTACGAGCAGAAGTTTAAGAGGAGAAAAGTTTGATATCTTCTGCGAAGGAGTTTAAACAATCAAATGGATATATGGCGTATAATGGCCAGATTTTGAGTAATGCCTTAAATGCTTGTATGTCCCCTTAAGTCCGAGCAGCAAGGATGTGGCTTTTCAGTTCTGCGAAGGAGTTATGCTCCCGGTGCCTCTTACAGTAAATGTTACAATATTGTTTTGGTGAATTAAATATGATGTTTTAAACTGCCTCTTGAAGCACATTTTCCCAACACTCACTTCCAGTAGAGAAACCACATAGTTCATAGCTAATAAACCCCCACCTCTGTGTTTGATCCTTGATCCCTCTAGGCTTTCCTCATTTAGACAAACTTGCAAATTCACAAGATCATCACAAACATCTCTCTTGAGCTGTTCATGCTCAATCCGATTTTGTTCGAAACCCCTCCATCATGAACATACAAGGTATTGGTCAGATTGAGGCTATAATAGAAGGCATAAAAAGCATGACTAACGAATAATAATAATAATAATAATAATAATAATAATAATAGTAGTAGTAGTAGTAGTAGTAGTAGTAGTAGTAGTAGTAGTAGTAGTAGTAGTAGTTGTTGTTATTGGAACTGCAAATAGATGGGTAAAGAAAAGAATGCATGGACAATTTCATAGGGATGTTGAGGATAAGACAGACAGAAAAAAAATGATGGCTGTGG
>NC_142928.1:85463197-85483197 GCF_046866305.1 Octopus bimaculoides
GTAATCGACTAGTCCCACCCTCAAAATTTCAGGTCTTGCGCCTATTAGTAGAAAGCGTATTTGTATTAACATGTGGGCTTTGACTTCAAATCTCGCCGAAGTCAACTTTGCTTTCCATCCTTTCGAGGTCGATAAAAAACAAAAAACAAAAAAATACCAATTAGATTGGTGGATTGGCGGAACTGTAAGAACGTCGAACGGATGCATTACAGTATTTGTTCCGGATCTTTGCATTTTGAGTTGAAATCATGCTGTAGCATACTTAGGCGGAAAGTTTAGACTAACAACTGGTTTAATACCATTATCCAGGACATTGGATGTCTTTAGTGACGTCCACTCTGTTGCAAACATCCCGACCAGGTCTCCGATTTGGGGATACATTAAGCCCTCCGTCCTGTCAATATTAGAGGCCTCGTTAAGGATCATGGACACCACGTTCTTTCTTAACTAAAACATAATAAAAACAGAAACATGATAATTTAGTCATAAACATTCTTTACAGAAATTCTTTTTGTTTGAAGTGTCAAGTTATGCTACGTTGCTCATTAACGCCAAGTCGCCATTGAAAACCTGTGATAAAAGCCAAACCATTACACATCGACACAACGCACGCACGCACGCACGCACACACACACACATGCACACACACACACAAATACACACAAATACATAAGTACACATACATACAAACACGCACACACAAACATATATTGTATGTATGAATGTATATATGCATGTGTGCGCGTGTGTATATATACACACACATGTATGTATATAGTATATATATGTATGATGTATATTGCATGTATGTGTGCATGCATGTATGTGTATGAATAAATGTGGCGTATGCACACATATATATTTTCTTTGATCTATTCAAAACTACACCAGTGCCTCTTCTATAGGTAATAGTTTCAAACGAAATTTCGCTTCTGTTTCAAATAAACAGGCAACCAAGCAAAACCAAGACGAATTATTCCTTTTATTTCTGGCTCAAAAATTTGCTTTTATGGAGAGAAGAGATATTCAAAATATATAACTGATTAGATAACAGACGATTTTCAATTTAACAGGTAAAAGATCTATTGGTATTGCAAACTTCCCAGATCGATAAAACATACACCTGTTAATAAGTGTGTAGCTATAAGTATATGGCATTGCACTTACTAGAAGTGCAAACTAGAGGTGCAAGGCTTTGTCTTGATGTGTGTTTATGTATTTTTCTGGGCAGTTTTTTTCTGCGGATGGCATAGCATTGTATATTGTTTTATCAACAAAACTCATGTTGCAGTGGTAAATGATAACTCAATGACATTGTATGTATGCATACACTCGTACTGTTGGCGATTTCTTTTCCTTCCTTAGATTTTTTCCTTTCTACTTTCCGATGAAGAACTATGCTCGAAACGTCAAGAACTCATTTTTACTTAGCGAGAAAGTAATACAATTCTTGTGCACGTCCCCTTATTGTCTCTTAATTTTATTTTCCTTTTATTTGAATTGACAAAATATGTATAAGTGTGTGTGTGTGTATGTGCGTGTGTGTGTATGTGTGTGTATGTGTGTGTATGTTTGTGTATGTGCATGCGGGCCTACGTACGCGCATGTGTATCTATGTGTGTATGTATATACGTACATACGCCTGTATGTATGAATGCATGTATATATGTATGCATATTTGTCAGGTCATTCTGAGTGTTACTAGTAACATGCATTCCAATACAAACTGTTAAATAGACGGGCTTTTGACAGTGATGGATAATCTGATACACCGATCATATAAACCAAGTGAGGTCGATGAACTGAGGATGGGGTCAACAACTAAGAAGCGGTTGTCGCAGATCGTATGATATAGTGTCAACGAGGATATAAAATTATCAGAGCGTTTGGAATGTTTTTTACGCTTTGATACAGGTAATGTGCTACTTTGTGGACAAAAGATCTAGCAACTTTCAGAAAACGAGAAATGTCTAAATCATCATGCAAACCTTCAAACTCACAATCACAGTATACCTTTTCCTTTCATTAGTAAGCATCGGGCCTGTCATGGTTATTTTCTGAAATAGAAGTTCAATAAAAATTTGTCAAATAAAATGACTAAATGACTAAAAATGTGTCCTCAAATACTGTCCGCAACCTATATACATACATACATACATACATACATACATACATACATACATACATACATACATACATGCATACATAAGTCTGTCATACCGGCCATGACGAAGGGAAATAGCCCTGAAACTCGAGTCGCCTTTATATATATTTATATTTATATATTTATATATTTGATCCTTTATATTGAACACTCAATATTTCATCTACATTCAATACTTTCTTTCATGGTGCCATCCATTTTTATGTTATTTTATTTTATATTGTATATTGTATATCATATTATATATTGTATATTCCATATTCTATACCCCACATTAGTTCTGCAGGAATATAAATAAAACATAAAAAACAGACAGTGTTGGAACTCTTTTAAGCAAAATAATATATATATATATATATATATATATATATATATATATATATATATATATATATATATATATAAGTTCAAAAAAACAATAACAAAAAAACAACAAAGTGAGGACGTGATATGGATAGTGTTATTGGACGCTCAGGAAAGGAAAGAGAGAGTGTATGACGTTTCGGGCGTAGCCCTTCGTCGGAAAGATGGAAAGTTCGGAGAATGGAAGAACGGAGAAAGAGGAAAATGGTACCGATGCCCACGAGGTTACATATATGCATATAATATTAGGGATAAAATCGAAAATTACAGGTAAAAACTCAATTAAAATCAATTTATTAAAAATTAAAATTAAATTAAGTTTCACAGTATAAAATATATATAAATATATCTTTATCTATCTATCTATCTATCTATCTATCTATCTATCTATCTATCTATCTATCTATCTATCTATATATATATATATATATGTATATATATATATATATATATATATATATATATATATATATATATATATATATATATATATATATATATATATATATATATATATATAGATAAAGATATTATATTTACTTTGTATTATATTATACTTATTTATTGTGCTTTTACTAACCCTAACCCTAACCTAACCCTAAAACTATATATATATATATATATATATATATATATATATATATATATATATATATATATACATATATATATACATATATATATATATATATATATATATATATATATATATATATATATATATATAGGGAGAGAGAGAGAAAGAGAGAGAGAGAGAGAGAGAGAGAGAGAGAGAGAGAGAGAGAGATAGACAGACAGACAGACAGACAGATAAATAGATAGATAGATAATATGGGTGGCTAATTCACAATATTACAACCTATATTTAAAATTCAGTACTGATAGGATAACAGACAATTTTAAAATTTGAATACTCAAGGATCTACTGATATTGCAAAGTTCCGTAATCGATACAACACAGCTGTGTTTATATATATATGTATGTATGTATGTATGTATGTATGCATGTATGTATGTATGTATGTATGTATGTATGTATGTATGTATAATGGCTTACGTGGTACTGAACATAAACATACCACATGGTATTGATCATAAACAGATAAAAAGAGACTGACTCCTCGCCCGAATATAAACAACAAAGGACAAAAGTTAGTTTTAAAATTGATTGATTTTATAATGAATGAAAAGACAAATCAATGATTTTAACAATAGCGTTAGATCTTATATTTAGGACAGAAAATATTTGCCAAGTACATTAACAAAAAAAGTAGGTAACCCGAAACTTGCAGTGCCCATTTGCATTGAGGTCACAATTCGAATACGCTTAAATGGATATACATCAAATACATGCAGTCATGCAGGTATATACTTTATACACCCACTACACACACACATTTTATACACACACACATATATACATATGTGTATATGAATATATACATATATACATACCTACTTACACACACACACACACACACACACACACACACACACACACACATATTTATAATAATATGATATAATTATCTTAAAGGGTGCTGATAAACCCACTAACACGCTAGAAATAGACACCAAATGGCTCTAAAAACCACATCTACACCCCGTTAGCACAGGGTGATGGGGTTTATCCGTACCCTTTAATATAATTATATTATATAATTATAAATTAGTATAAATTGTTACCTATAAGGTTTTATTTCACGCTGGCCACATGATAAAATCATTAAAGTGGTTTTATCCTTAATTTTTGTATGTATATATATATATATATATATATATATATATATATATATATATATATATATATATATATAAATGTATGTGTATTTTTCAATGTTTACAAATAACACGGAAAAAATATAAATAAAGTTACCAGGGTAGCAAAACTTCACATAAGTACCAAGGATGTAACAGTCTACTTATAAGGCTAGAAACTCCAGGGTTTAGTGAAATGTTTTTGTATAACATAGATAAATAAATAAATGGAGTTAAACGCAGGTGTTATTCAGATCTATACTTTCGACATGTTTCGAAGAAAACATTGGTATTATTCCAGAAGGAATAAAATGATGTAAAACAATGCAATCTTCTCGTCAGGGATTGAAAGAGAAACAACATACATCAATAAGAGATTTCAACCGAATGTGGTTACTGTATATATGATGAAGGGAACGCTGGTAAATTATCTTTTTAAAAAACCGTTAATAGATATAACGTCAAAGGCAATGTATAGAAAGAGAAGGAGGAAGAAAGAAATTAGCAGAAAACTAAAAGTGGAGGTTCATCGGATCCTTGAATATGAAATGCACTTTATTTGGGAAAATTACATTTTTGGAACATACAAGTGTTACGAGTGAGAATATCTATATGGATCGTTTAATTTTGAACAGACTTTCCCATAGCCCTCAACATAGATTTTCTCACTCGTATACATATGTATGCATGTATGTATGTATGTATGTATGCATGTATGTATGTATGTATGTATGTATGTATGTATGTATGTATGTATGTCTATATATATGTATGTATGCATGTATGTATGTTATTATTCAGTTTTGTTTCAAGATTTATCACCAATAGAGAAAGTGCCGGTTTCTAACCTAGATTCAAGGCCCCTTCATTGGAATTTCAACATCAACAACAGGGTATTTTTGCATGTATGTATGTATGTACGTACGCATGCATGCATGTATGTATGTATGTATGTATGTATGTATGTATGTATGTATGTATGTATGTAAATGTGCAGGTTTGTATGTTTTGTTTAATGTATGCTTTCTCATGTATATAGTTTCGTTTCTAGACATGCTCATATATACTTAAATTTTAACCTTCTGGAAAGTTTTACAGAATTTTTACAGTTCCAGTGATAGTATGGATCTGTAGTCTCCGAATCAACTTTCTCCATTCTGGTTTTGAGAATCCTAATTTCTCAAGATTGGTATTTAGACAGTGCGTTGCATATTCTAGTACTCCAATAATTACAGGCATAAACCTGAACTTGTAATCTGAATAGAGTAGCTGTAGATTCCTCAGTAGTTCAGCGTAGGTATTTTCTATGTTTGTATGTATGTATGTATGTATGAATGTATGGATGGATAGATGGTAGTATATACTAAAACAGAAAAATGGGTAAAAGGTTTTCGGTATTATTTATTCTGCATTGCATGTTTCAATAGTGGAGGCGCAATGACCCACTGGTTAGGGCAGCGGACTAGCGGTCATAGGATCGCGGTTTCGATTCCCAGACCAGCGTTGTGAGTGTTTATTGAGCGAAAACACCTAAAGCTCCACGAGGCCCCGGCAGGGGATGGTGGCGAACCTTGCTGTACTCTTTCACCACAACTTTCTCTCACTCTTTCTTCCTGTTTCTGTTGTACCTGTATTTCAAAGGGCCAGTCTTGTCACACTGTATCACGCTGAATATCCCCGAGAACTACGTTAAGGGTACACGTGTCTATGGAGTGCTCAGCCACTTGCACGTTAATTTCATGAACAGGCTGTTCCATTGATTGGCTCAACTGGAACCCTCGACGTCGTAAGCGACGGAGTGCCAACAACAAACATGTTTCAATACTAATAGGAATGATATCTTTTTAGTAATTCTTCAGACAAAGAATTAAAATAATACAAACTTACACAGGATTGAGCTACAATATATAGAATTGAATATTAACCATAAGTCACATTGAGGAAGATAGACAAGAAATAGTTTTCCGTCTTAATGTCATTCTTGTAAGTCCAATATAGTTCTCTCGACATCCTGAACAAGTTATAACGCAAACTAAATTTTCGGTTGCACAAGTAAAGCCATTCTTTATTTTGAAACTTTGACCTTGTTTAAAATGGAATTCCGAACCTGCAAGTAAGTTAGGACAAGTTCCACAGTTTGGTCTCCAACTTTCTCTGACTCTTGATTCCGTTATTGTTGAGTATAGTTTTGTGTCTGTCAATATTCCTTTTAGTGATTTTGGTTGTTGCTTTTGCTTTTAATGATCATATGTACGGAGAGAATTTGATGCTTCTTGCTATCCTTAGCCAGCATTGGTAAATGTTAAGGAATAATGTTATGTCCCATTATTTCTAGAATTATGGGTGGAAAAGTTAATTGTATTGCAAAATGGTAAAAATTGATAAATAAAGAAGCTGACAAAAGGGGACACTGTAGAGCTAATTGGCGTAGAATACTACAAAAATCTAGTGCTGTTCATGCTAGAAAACGATTCGCTCTACGAAGACAGGCTAAAAACTACAAACAGCAGAAAATAAAGAGAACCCTTTCAACCTTATTACAGTTACATCGAAAAGGATTGACAGACAAAGAAATTGATTATATAGAGCTTTCCGTAAAAAAAAAAACAACTTTCAGGAATAATAGTGGTTTATTGACGTAAAAGTGGTGTAAATTTTTCCTGTATCGAAGTTTGAAAAACTGAAAAGATTGTTTTATAACTTATGGTTAGCAGTAGGGATTGCTGGGTATGCGAACAAAAATCCCAAATTTGGGAATGGAGTAGTTAAAATCCAGGCTACATATGTTTCATAACTAGTAGAACCGCAGAAGTAATTGATCCAAACGAGGGGTAATCCGCTAGCTACTCGCCGGGCCGTCCCTCAAGAGGATTTCCCCTCGTTTGGATCATTACTACTTTCCAGGCTCTGCTAGTTATGAAACATGTATAGCCTGGGTTTTATCTGCTTCATTTCCTTATTTGGGACACACACACACACACACACACACACACACACACACACACACACACACACACACACACACATATGTATGTATAGTAGAAGACACTTGCCCAAGATGCCACGCAGTAGGACTGAAACCGGAATCGTGTGGCTGGGAAGCATACTTCTTACCACATACATACATACATACATACATACATACATACATACATACATACATACATACATATATTTACCAACTAAGTGTAGCGTCCTATACGTACATAAATACATGGATGCATACATACATGCATGCATGCATTCATGCATGTATGTATGTATGTATTCATGCATGCATGCATACATGCATACACAATACACACATGCATACACACATGCATACATACATACATACATACATACATACATACATACATACATGCATGCATGTCCATTGTATAGTTTAAAAAAAACATAAATAACATGATAACATGCAGCTAGTGACTAGATGATATTTACGAACAAAATGCTAATATGTATACATATGCTTACTCAGAGACTGCTCCATACACAAACAGAATCAGGAAGTCTGTTTTACCTTTTTTAATTTTGCCGACGCGAAAGTGGTCAATCATAATAAGAAATATCGTGTATGATGTTTAAAGTAAATTTAGTTCAACCATAATATTTATTTTAGCTTCCTGAAGTATATGCACTCAAAATAGATAGGCAGGACTTATTTTGAAAAGAGAAAACTGTGAATAAGTATATGCAATCAAAACGGATAGGCAGGACTTATTTTGAAAGGAGAAAATGTTTGAAGGGAAACAAATGAAAAGAAATATAAGAAAGAAATGTTTGTGTTATGTGTGGGAGATCAGATTTTGCACTATAAGAATATATATATATATATATATATATATATATATATATATATATATATATATATATATATATATATATATATATATATATATATATGTATATGCATATATGTATATGTATATGCATACATATATATATATATAAATATATATATGTATATATATAAGAATGTCTTTTTGAAAAGCGTAAAAAATAATAATCAGTGAAGATATGTGTTTGTGTGTGTGTGTTTATGTATATATATATTTTCATACACACATTCACACATATATATGTCTATATATATATATATATATATATATATATATATATATATATATAAATGTATGTATATATATTATATGCGCACACACACATATACAAATATAGACACACACACACACACACACACACACACACACACACACACACACACATATATATATATATATATATATATATATATATATATGCTTATATGTGTATGAATACATAAAGATATGGAGACAAGAAAATAGAGAGGCACATAACTATTTCAGCATTTGTGAGCTTAAAGCAACAAAAATATTTAACTTTTGTTGACCTTATATGTTTAGCAATGTAATGTATTATCAGAAACTTTGGTCTGTCCAATTAACTTAATGTTGTTGCAGAGAAGTAAATAATTACAGACGACTATGATTGTTAGAAATGTTCATTTCCCGGTTGAAGAAAGAACTCAGTTGTAGTTGCTGCTTATGTCGGCTTTTAAAATATAGTCTTTACACTATTTGCATATATGCCCCCCGACCAACGATGCAATTCGTTTCTCGGTGAGCTGAGTATACGACACTGAAGAGCTAAAATGATAGCGAAATAACGGCATCTGCCATTTTTGTTCACCTTCAGGGTGAGTTGTCTCGCCTGGTCAGAGATATCAGTGTTCTTTAACACTCGACGTCGTGAAGTGATGTTTCCCAGTACGCTGTCCGTAGCTAAAGGGTGTATAAACAAAATACATACGCTATATAAGTGTCTAGAATGTGACACAAGTGTATTTATGTATGTCTCTTCTGTTTTTAATCATGTAAATTCTTCCTTTGAAGAAAGAGCTGGTTTCTAACAAAGATACAAAGCTCTATCATTAGAATGCAGATAACGAAAACAATGTTATATGTTAAACCTGGGAAAAGTCTTGCATAGTGTTACTGTTCTGCTTACAGATTGTATTTGTAAGGTGCAAATCAGTTGGTTGATTTCTTTTTCTGAAAATCCAAGCTTATTCAAACTGACAGGCATTTACTTACAAAACCAAATCCATCAATTATGATTGGTATAAATGTAAAGTAGTAATCCGAATATAGAAGCTAGAGGTTTCGAAGCAGCTATCCATAGTTATCTTCTTTCTCTGATTTTCAAATATATTCACATCAGCAGAACAGTATGTATGTATGTATGTATGTATGTATGTATGTATGTATGTGTGTGTGTCATTATTCAGTTTATTTCAAGATTTCTTGCCAATAGAGAAAGGACCGGTTTCTAACCTAGATCCAAGGCTCCTTCATTAGAATTTCAACATCAACAACAGGGTATTTTTGTTTGTTTGTTTGTTTGTTTGTTTGCTTGTATGTATGTATGTATTTATGTATGTATGTATGTATGTATGTATATATGTATGTGCAGATTTGTATATTTTATGTATGTCTTTTTATGCATATAGTTGTATGTATGTACGTATGTATGTACGTATATATGTATGTATGTATGTATGTATGTATTTATGTATGTGTGTATGTATTATGTATGTATGTATGCATGTACGTACGTACGTATGTTTGTACGTTATATATTTGTGCTTTTGTATGTCCATGTATACATTTATATATGTGTATGTGTGTGCGTATCAGTCAGTTTTAAATATATACCAACGGACTTGATTATGTTATCATGGGATTTCATTATTTTTGTTTTTTACTATGAAAACAATTGGTAATTATGCAGTATTATTATCTTAGCTAATAAGTGATTCTTTCATTGTTCACGATAATAGAAAGTGAAATAAACCCGTAAGATTTATTGAGCTTCAGTGGACAGAACAGTGATAAAATGTAAGCAGAAACTCATTGTAAATTACTCGATAATTCAACATAACGCTTTTAGAAAGTGTCCATTTACTACATTTATTAGAACTGAAATAGTAGTAAAGTGACCAAAAATAGAACTTCCGATTACTCAGAATTGCGATGGCTCGTCGAACTAAATCAAAATTACTGACGTATTTGTTATCTTTGTAGCCTATCAAAGTTATTACGATAAAGTCCTTTTATTCTCAGACTAACTGTCAAAGTAAATTTTGCTCATGTTATATAAATATGTTTAACAAAAAGTAAAACGTTGTGAATGCACGGTAAAAATTGTTTTTGTATTAGTAATGAAAAATATCCTGACGATATGAACAATTGAGTAAATAGGTGGTCAACTTTAGAAATGGTCATAATAATATATCAAATGAGTGAAATATATAATGACTAAGTGCAATATTGTTAAGTTTTGTCTAGAATTCATGCTATTTTGTTCTTACAGCAAGTCTTTTAGCACCGCAAATAAAAGAAAAACAAATGAATCAACAAAAAGATTTTCATGAAAAGCTGTTTCTAAGCACGTATAAATAATGTTTTATCCATACATACGTCAATTATGATGCTAAAAACAGGTAAAGCAAGTTCGCTTACAAGCTAACTATAAAGACATTATTTTATTCGCGCAATTCGGTAATTCATGTAAAATAAAATGTGCTATTCACTTAAATCTCAAGTTTTAAAGTGCCGATCTTTAGCTTCTATGTTTAACATATTCGATTAAATACGTAACATTGTTGTGGTTTAACATCCTAATATATTCCAGAAAATTATCCATTATATCCTGCAGTAACTCATCATTTTATACTTATTTTATCAAACCCGAAAGGATGAAAAGCAAAGTCAACCTCGGCGGAATTTGAACTCAGCGTAATGACGAGCTAAGTGCTTCTAAGGATTTTGCCAGGTGTGCTAACGGTTCTGTCAGATCGCCGCCCTAGCAACAATCAATATATTATGATCGAAATCTGCTTGAACATGTTGACATGTTTAAAATGAATAAGCACATCGTCATAACGCATGAATAATTGCTAAGAAAGAAAATCAATGGATATTAATACAACAGTTGTACAAGTAATATATTTTACGACAAAAAATGAAAATAAAAACAGGAAATTGATTATAAAATTTATAGCCAAAAAAAAGAAAGCACTAAGAGCTTATATTTCTCAAGAGTATAAGATGGAATGGGATTTTATGTCTGAAAACACTGGGAAGATAACGATCATAAATTCACAACATTACATTATATCAATGTAACTCGCAAAAGGAAATCGTTCTTCCTTTTCAAGGAGGTTGACACACAACAAAGAATAAGAATGAGAAAATATTACGGGAAAGAATTACAGACAAAATATAAAAAAAGAAAGGAAAGATCTTTTACACTGTTAGTACTTTAATCATTGTCCAAACTACTAAATAGTGATCACACCACTGACTCTGTAGGGCGTGGATATATGCACCTATTCATTACCTGGATTATGATGCGAATAGCTTAATAAAGTATAGCAAATAATTATGTGAGGAGTAACTAATGTTTCACGGTGACTAACAAAAAACTGGGTATATAAAGAGACATTATCATTCTGTATACGACGATAAAAGAATGATACAAATATACGAAGTTTCTAAAGCCTCAGAATTACTTCAGCTACGCATAATAAATATTATTTTGATGCGCTGCATACTACGACTCATATTCCATGTTGGTGAATTTTGTATATCTTGTTAAAAATTACAAAGAAATACATATAATGTAAATGAGACGATATGCAGAAACAAAACACGTAGATAATATATAGAATACCCTGCACAAATTGGCCATTGTAGTTTGTAAACGCAGTGAAATGGTAAACTAACACGTTACAACATTTAGCGTTGCCTCTGGGCTTTCTGAGTTGAAAAGTCACCTATATTGGTATTAGCTTACATCTCTTGATAAAATTAAGTATTAATTATTTGTTGATTCGATTCAATTAATTGTACTGCCTGTAAAATTTTCCAGGAATCCCAGTAAAAAAAAAGGAGTATATTTCTAAATTTAAAATAACAATGCTTTTTCAAGAATAGTCTTAGGATTATTGGAACCAAGCAGAACATGTCCAGTTTCAGCCAGTTTGCTGCATAATGTTTGTGATGAGAAATGAAATGACCATGTGAAGATGATTTTATTATAGCCTTGTATATCTATGAGTAATGGTTTTTACCTCCTTCACTGTTCAACCAAAGCATGTAAGTAGCTTAATATATATAGGACATACAATATCAGAAGACGGTACTCTAGAGAAGCAGCCTAGAGAAGCAACCTAGAGAAGCAACCTAGAGAAGCAACCTACAGAAGCAACCTACAGAAGCAACCTACAGAAGCAACCTAGCTTGTACCAACGAGTTTATACCGTTAGCGCTTTTCTCAAGAATACTAGTGACGTACGCGAAATAGAAAAGTCAAATTTACAACGTAAAACAGAAACTAGTGACAAACTCTACTTACAAATGTTAGATTTTTCCATTTTAGTGTTGCTAGCATGAGTAAATTTCACTTTTAAAAGCTGAACTTGTTTAAATATTCAAGTATATACGTTCTTAATGTTTTTTCTTTGTCATTTCAAAATGAAACTGGATATAAAGGTTATGTAATTAAGAATCACATTAGTAGATGTGACTCTAAAATATTTTGACATTTTCAAACGAATCGTTTCATTTCTAATGTTGTGAAATATATTATTTGTCTGTTTAGATAGAAATTGTCGACCAAGATTTCTTTTTAGTTACACAAGCTAGTTACATAAAGACTATTAAAATAATGTGCTTGAAGCATAAGTCAGGAACGAAATTGTAATCATACTTAGGTTGATGATGATGATAAGAATGATGATTGTGTCAATGATAATTGATGATAAAGATGCTGTTAATTACAGTGACATATTTGTAATATGCGTTAAAAGTGATTATTACTCATATAAGAATAATCCATTAGTTATTCACTAAAGCCACAGTATATACAAAAAGGATAACGGCAAAGAACCCCTATAGAAAGGGACAAAATTGCTCCAATATTAAAAAGACTGAGAAATTGTTGAAAAATCAGTAGTAGTAGTAGTAGTAGTAGTAGTAGTAGTAGTAGTAGTAGTAGTAGTAGTAGTAGTAGTAATAATGATAATAATAATAATAGGTATTTAAGAAAGCTGGAAAATGCCAACAAAAAGTCATACTACCTAACAAACATGAAGAAGAAGAAGAAACAACAACAGCTATAAAACAAATGAAATCCAAACTAAAACTAGAACAGCAACGGACCATGATAAAACGATGGCAAGAAAAGCTTCTTCATGGCAAATACTGTGCTAAACTAAACGCAAAAGCAATAGACAGAGAAAAATCCCAGCAATGGCTGAGAAGCTCAGGACTCAAAGCAGAGACTGAAGGATTTTTAATTGCTGCACAAGACCAAAGCCTCTCTACCAGAAATTACCAAAAACATATAATCAAAAGAAACATAACAAGTAACTGCAGAATTTGTGGAGATGGACAAGAAACAATAAATCATATTATCTCTGGCTGCCCAGTCCTGGCTAAGAAGGGATATATTCACAGACACGACAATGTTGGGACCTACATACACTGAAAGCTATGCCAACATTATGTTATAACAACAGAAAAGAAATGGTATAAGCACACGCCAGAAAAGGTCCCAGAAAACGAGAAAGCAACCGTACTCTGGGATATGCCAATACACAAGCCAGATATAGTTGTCAGAGATCATGAAGAAAAAAAATGATTTCTAATCGATGTATCAATACCAGCAGATGACAACGTTTCCCTAAAAGAAATGGAGAAACTTTCAACATACAAAGACCTGGAAATAGAGGTAACTCGAATGTGGAATCTAAAAACAGAAACAATTCCTATCATAGTGGGCACATTAGGTATAATAAAAAAATATTCAGACAAATACATAATAAAAACACCAGGACTTACAAATATATATAACATACCGAAAATTGTACTACTGGACACTGCGCACATCCTACGCAAAATGCTTTCAATACAATGAAGATTGTGACGATGGTGACGATGATCATGATGATGATGACGACAACGACGAAGACTTTGATGAGGATGAAGATGATGATGAAAGTGATGTCTAAGATAATAAGTTATTGCAATTCTTTTAAAGGATTTAAGTATATCATTTCAGCGTGCGTTGTTACCGCTTCTTGTTTACACTCTTACAGATTACAATATAGTGTTGTTGCCATTGGTGATGGTGGTGATGATGATTATGATGATGATGATGATGATGAGGAGGAGGAGGATTATGAGGATGATATTAATGAAATTAATTGCATTGCTAATATTAATCTTCATCATTGACAACAATAGACCTGCACATAAGGCTCACTGCATAATATTTCAAGCATTTCTCTACAATAGGGAACAAAATACAAAATATTTACATGGCAGCGAATTATGAGAAAAAATAGGACACTTTTACAAATATCAGTTTTATACTGACAGGTATATATATATATATATATATATATATATATATATATATATATATATATATATATATATATATATATATATATATATATATATATATATATATATATATGTATGTATATTTATATATATATCTATATGTATATATATATATATATATATATATATATATATACACATACACACATATATACATATGTAAATATATATAGATATAGATATATAAATATATGTATATGTATAGGTATATATATGTATATATATCTGTGTGTATATATATATATGTATGTATATGTATATGTATGTGTATATATATATGTGTGTATGTATGTATGTATGTATGTATGTATGTATGTATGTATCAAACCCAAGCTTCTTATCTTGATTCCTCCTGTAGCCGCTCTTTAACCCGCGGAATTGGTCCCTCGTAAAGCAACCGGAGTCTAAGTTCGAATCATTTGAGCACTACTAAGTGTTTTCTATAATGAGAATCTCTGGATCCTCATCTGTTGAATATACACGTATGTATGTATGTATATATATATATATATATATATATATATATATATATATATATATATATATATATATATATATATATATATAATTATTTCATCTATCAAAAACAAAATACCTTTTCGCAAAGGAGTATATGAGGTATCCTATCGATTCTGACACGATGAATATCACATATTTGGACACAGGACAAGAAATAGCAAATTAAAAATCCGTACGCTCTCTAATCTGGTGTTCTACTGCTAGCTCCACATTTTTGTTCCACCACCAAAATTATAATAACGATAATACGAAGAACAATAAGGATCTTATGATGGAGAAGAATATCATTCATTTTATTGTTTCTTCTAAATATTTTCTCCAATTTAACGATAGAAGGCTTCTACAGTTTCACCATAAATATTATTAAATTTCCAGATACTATGCTAATCCTGTTCGCCTGACTCTATGTGTGCCAAATCCGATATTCGAACAAGTGATTTTGTAGTTGCTATTGGATAGTTCTAGGACAAAATTAACGCCTAATGACGGTCAAGAAAACGAGTACCAGGTTAACAAGTAATACCAATGGCAGAATGGTGGATGATACAGACTTCCTTCATGCTGACTGATTATGTAAGTAAACAGTGATTAATTACTAACTGTTATTTAACAAAATTATGAGAGATAATAACCGATCTTGTTAGCTGCAGTGTTTTTGCAAACATCCATGACCAATATATTTTTCACAGTTGTATGAAGAATACACATACATACATACATACATACATACATACATACATACATACATACATACATACGTGTGTTGTGTGCGTGCGTGCGTGTGCGTGTGTGTGCGTGCGTGTGTGTGCGTGCGTGCGCGTGTGTGTATATGTGTGTGTTAGTAATGAAGTAACTAGAAAACAAAATCGAAAGGTTATAGTCATCCAGTTGAAGAAAATGTACATTAAAATTGGATTGAATTGCTTTTTTTTTTTTATTTGAGGATGTTTTTGGTGTTGGCTTTGTTTTTGTTCAACTTCACGTGATAAAAAAAATGTATTATTATTATTATTATTATTATTATTATTATTATTATTATTATTATTATTATTATTATTATAACTATTACTACTACTACTACTACTACTACTACTACTACTACTACTACTACTACTACTACTACTACTACTACTACTATTATTATTACTATTATTATTATTATTATTATTATTATTATTATTATTATTATATAACTGTTCAATATTTGGTAGATTGAGGCAAATTTCTACTGCATCACTTGCTACACCTCCGTGTCGCTGGGGTGAGTGCAGCATTGTGTGTTCTTTTCTGCTGTTGGGACTGTACAAACTCTTCCCGGTACTCTATTGTGCTAGCATTTTATCCTTGGGGTGTGGTGCTGTCTTTTGTTGTGTTACTGCTTGTATTGTGTGTTGAGCGTGTAATGCTTTGGTTCTCTAGCTTGCTGGTTGGAGTTTATCGCAATGGGTAAATGCTGTACAGAGTGTGTTTTGTATTTGTGGATTTTTTAGGTTGTATTATTGGATTGATAGTCTTGCGTAGGATCTGAGCTGTTTCTTGCAGGGCTATTTTTTGGACAGTGTGTAGTGTTGAGGATCCAGATATAGCTTCCACATTTTTGTTCATATTATTATTATTATTATTATTATTATTATTATTATTATTATTATTATTATTATTATTATTATTATTATTATTATTATTATGTTGTTGTTATCTTTCTTCTTTCTTCAAATTTTCTTCCATTTCTCGTCGAGTGTTTTCCGTACACATAGGGCAGAGAAACTCGTTGTATGCATTCCCAGTTCACACACGCAAATTCACAGGTAAAACATGTATTTAAAAAAAAAAGTTCATGAATGGATGTTGTTTTCACAGCGATAATGCTCTTCTCAGTACATGAGTCGTTCCAGTTAGCACGATTTTTTGCACTTCCTGTAGGGATGGTAAGCCTGGTATCATTTTCAAATAGGTTTCAGTACCTTTTTTTATCATTCCTAGAGATCCTACAATCACTGGTATGGTAGTCGCCTTGAGGTGCCACATTTTTTCAATTTCTATTAGCTTATTATTATTATTATTATTATTATTATTATTATTATCATTATTATTATTATTATTATTATTATTATTATTATTAATAAGAACGGCAGCTCCCCATTATGTCGTATATGCCAACAACAAAATGAGACCATCGATCATGTTGTCTCCATGTGCAGTCTGCTTGCGCCTACAGAGTATCTCAACAGGCATGATAGAGCTGCACAATATATTCACTGGGTAATATGCAAAAACCTGGACTTGCCCCATGATAAAAACTGGTGGGAACACAAACCACCCCCAGTACTTGAAAATGATCACATTGCACTCCTCTGGAACTTCACCATTCAAACTGACAGAAAGATAGACGCAAATAGGCCAGACATCATACTGAAAGACTTCAGACAAAAATCATGCCTCCTCATTGATATGACTGTCCCAATCAATATAAACGTATCTGTCAAGACCTACCAAAAACTGAGCAAATATAAAGATCTTGAAATAGAAATTAGCAAAATGTGGAATCTGAAGACGAAAACAATACCTATTGTCATAGGTGCCCTGGGAATGACAGCGAAACGGGCTGATTACTACCTAGATCAGATTCCAGGAAACCCCAAAATGGCTGAAGTTCAAAAGATAGTGCTCATGGGAACTGCCCATATCCTACGTAAAATACTGTCTATGTGATCTCAAATTTTAAAGCAAACACATAATTTTCTTATGGTTTCTTAAACATTCATTTGAACAAAACTGTACAAATCCAAATATATGGTACTCTAGGCATAACACCTACATGAACTTCTAACTTGTTGTCTCTTGAGGTCTCTGGGTGAGACTTGGATCCAACTTGTACAAATGCAAAACAAAAGTCAAACATAAAATAATAATAATAATAATAATAATAATAATAATATTATTATTATTTGATGAAAACTCTCAGCTTATTTTGCTGGGTACGATGGAAAGTGTCAGCTGTCCACAGCCAGCAGATTAAAGCGACACTTGTTTACTGATCATGCTTCAAGATCCCTGCGGAGAACTCTTGCACTTCCAAGCAATGATGGTTTTGTAGATGTTTTATCTTTATATCTGTACCAATCTTTTTTTTTAGCCATATTGGTAGTTGAGTGCTGATATTTCCAAGCGTGCCAGTTACTACTGGCATCATGTCCACTCTCTTCATTGCCCACAACCTGCGTATTTCCCACTTCAAATCGCTATAGATGTTCAGTTTTTTCTTCTTTCTCTTTGGTGCTGTTGTCACCGGGACATGCTATGTCAATTATTATTATTATTATTATTATTATTTTTGAGTGAGAGAGCATTGCATGCCATTAAAGTGACAGGAGGGTAAAATATACGAAGCCCACTATACCCCTCATGACTACCCGTCTGATAAGAGTACACCAGGCACATGCATCACAACCATATGTATGCGACATAGTGATCTCATATCAAGATAAACAGCACATGACCTTGCAGGTGGGGCCCAGTTAGAATTTTCTTCAGGTCATGTAGCCCATCCCGCTCAAAAGGTCCCTAAATAAGGTTTGTTTAAGGATGTTGAGCAAGACACCCATGTTTCCAAAGGTAAATCATTCAAACCTCAAAGAATTCCTCTCAACACATGGCTATGATGCTCCCCCACTACTTCTGCTCGTGATCAGAGATGCACATATCGTCAGCCATCAAGGGACATGCTCAACTGGTTAAGGTCAAACAACTGACAAGCAAATCTGTGGTATTAAGCAGAATATTTGCTGTAGTTCATCTTTTTATACAAAGACAAAACAACGTACACGATAACACTTCCAATCAATTAAGATCAGAAGCCATGAGATCTACTGCCTGGTACTGCATCCGGGCATAGAGCCACTGTCTAGTACTATATCCGGGAGCCACTGCTTGGTACTGCATCCGGGAGCCACTGCCTGGTACTGCATCCGGGAGCCACTGCCTGGTACTGCATCCGGGAGCCACTGCCTGGTACTGCATCCGTTATTATTATCATCACCATCATCATCATCATCATCATCATTTATTCATCTGTTTATTAATTTTTGTATATCCAGGACTATATTATCCATAGTATTCTTCTTATTTTAAAATTGGTGGGTGTGGTTTGTGGAAAGTTTGACTAACAAGTCGACTAACAGCGTAGAGACTCCTTTAGCAGCTAAGTCATTTGAAAATATTTTTATTAATGACCCATCAATGATGCCACGTTGCATCCCTCTCACAAGCTTAATTCTACAACAAACTGCTGTGAAATCTTGTTACTCTGACGTTATATTGTAACCTTTTAACACTCTCGACAAAATGTTGAGGTAAACTGACCAGTTGAATGTCGATTCAACAAATAAAATTAAACTTATTACCCACAACCACGTCACTCATTTAATATACAAGCCTTTGTCTAGTTAATATGTTATTGCTTGACCAGCTAGAAATAACAATCATATCTTCCTCAATTTACACCAGAAAATTGATATCTTTGATTGTAGCCCTGAACAGCATGTACTATATTCAAATGATATAATTGTCATAACTGGAACGCTTATGATCACAGGACTACTCAGTCAGAATTGACCAAGAAACTAATACAAGAATGTTAATAACAATAACAGCAACAAGGATGTTGATTTTTCTTTCAAGTCAATACCTTTGACATTTCAGTTATGAGATTATTTAATCTAAAACTTTTTGTTTTAAATGTATGATTA
>NC_142928.1:85488197-85495697 GCF_046866305.1 Octopus bimaculoides
CATACATACATACATATATATATATATATTATACATATATATATATATATTATACATATATATATATATATTATACATATATATATATATATTATACATATATATATATATATTATACATATATATATATATATTATACATATATATATATATATAATGCATGTATACATATACATATATATAATATATGTACGTATATATATATATATATATATATATATATATATATATATATATATATACATAATGTATATATACTTATGTAATGTGTACATATATTATGTATATATATATATTATGTTACATATACACACAGACACACTCGCGCACGCACACACATTTAATTATATATGTATAATTTGCGAAAGAGCCGTTATTAATTACTTCGTTTGTCCCGCAGAATATTTGATGATTAAAATTTATGTAATTCCTTAATTTACAACTGAATTGGCATATTGTGTTAACTACCTCTATCCAATGTGCATATTTCTAATGTAGAGATGTAGAAAATAACATTGAAATGAAGTTGATTTTGTGGGATTACTATTTTCAAATCTTGTGCGCTTGAAATTTTGAGACAGCTGCATTATAAAGCGTTGTTCACAAGGTTTTAGAGTATCGAATTTACTTCCAGCTGATTTACAGTTAAAAGGATGTCGAATTTGCTTTCCACATTCTGGGGTCGACACCATGACTAGCATTAGTCAAATGTATCTGAACTTCAATTCAAAAGTATTTAGACTCGAATATAGAAAGAATGAATCAATATTTTCAATTTCTTGCGAGCACGAAAGTTTCATATTTTCTACAACTCATAATTTTGCTTGCACAGCCTTCTTTAACTACTTTAAGCCCGATCATTATGTTCTTTATACTTTGAAACGCGTAATTTTATTAAAAATGAAGATTTTCATTTCTTAAATTTGAACTATGTGTAATCGACTGGACGGCAAAGGACTTCTATTGACAATCTCACATGACTCTACTGACAAACTAGAATATTTGGATTTAAGAAGCCGAGCCGTTCAACGTTTCCTGTATTAAACTCAAATGAAACGAAAGCAAATTTGGGTTATGACTTTAAATATATAGATCATTAAGTAGCTATGAAATATTGAAGAAACACTTTGCCTGAATATGGTAAAGCAACTCGAAAAGATTCAGAACCAGTGAACAATTACTCTTGCATCTAACATGAAATATGTTTTCAGAAATGACTAAAACAAGTTGTGTTGGTTCAATGGATTCTATCTGTAATAAAATGTATTCATTGTGAACTAAATTTCTTGTAATATATGCTGAACGTAAGGCGTTGAACTAGCAGAATCGTTAGCACGCCGGACGAAATACATAGTGGTATTTCGTCTATCTTTACTTTTTGAGTTCGAATTCCGTCGAGATCGACTTTGCCTTTCGGGGTCGATAAATTAACTACCAGTTGCGTACTGGGGTTGATCTAATTGATTAGCCCCTCCCCCAAATTTTTGGACTTTCTGCCTAGAGTAGAAAAGAATATGAGGTGAACGTGTAGCGTCATTAGTTTCAAAATAAATTACGAATATATTTTTAAGTTTCTGATTGTACTATATGACACGGTGGAGGCGCAATTGCCCAGTGGTTAAGGCAGCAGACTCACGGTCATAGGATCGCGGTTTCGATTCCCAGACCGGGCGTTGTGAGTGTTTATTGAGCGAAAACACCTAAAGCTCCACGAGGCTCCGGCAGGGGATGGTGGCGAACCCTGCTGTACTCTTCCACCACAACTTTCTCTCACTCTTACTTCGTGTTTCTGTTGTGCCTGTAATTCAAAGGGTCAGCCTTGTCACACTGTGTCACGCTGAATACCCCCGAGAACTACGTTAAGGGTACACGTGTCCGTGGAGTGCTCAGCCACTTGCACGTTAACTTCACGAGCAGGCTGTTCCGTTGATCGGATCAACTGGAACCCTCGACGTCGTAAGCGACGGAGTGCCAACAACAACAAAAGATTATAAGTAGATAACACAATTATTATTTATTACAAAATTACTAGTATTTGTTCTCAGTTTTCTGTTCGCTATTTCACACACCTCTGTCTTGGTTGGGCGTATGTGTTTACAGTCGTTTAGGCCCATATTCTGTAAATTATAAATAACTTTTCTATTCTAGGTACAAAGCCTGAAATTTTAGAGGAAGGGTTTAGTCAATTACGCAAATGGTGCTTATTTCACCGACCCCAAAAGGATGAAAGCACAGTCAACTTCGGCAGAATTTGAACTCAGAGCGTAACGACAGACGAATTGCCATTAAACATCTTGTCCAGCGTACTAACGATTCTACCAGTTCACTGATGCTTAATTAACGGCACGCTGTTAAATTGTTAGGCAGCTGTTTACTTGATACTGTAACAGACGTTAATTAATTAAAATGAATTAGATATGAAATGTATTGGGGTGTTGAGTAGAACTAAAAACAGCTAAAACTACGCAAATATTTTGTCAAAGAACTTTCAGCCTTGACTATCACTCTTTGCTGTGGAAAATAGAATGAGGGAAAATATCGCTATTTGTGTTCAAATCTAGTGATCTAGACTAGTGTTCTCAACAGTATAGGTGTTACTTATACTAACAAAACCTATATAATGAGAACATACTCTTTTAATTGGAGAAATTCTTCAGCTTCTAGGTAAGATTAAGCATTCTGAGCATATGCATTGCAACAATTGGCTGGCTATTGATGGAGTATGGAATTCTAAATTGCTTCTAATCTAAAGTGTGAAGATAAATTATTTAAGAAACCATATGAAAACAAGACAAATGTGTGAATAAGTTAATATACATTATGTCACATACTTATATTAAGAATATTCTCAAATACTTAGCAGTTGAGTAGTTTTCCAATTGTTTTATCGATTGTTAATCTTAATTATTTTCTTATAGAAAATTGCAGAAATGAAAATGCGGGCCATAACATTTGGCCTTCTTCTGTGCTTCCTCTCTGAAGCTTCTGGCAGATTTTACTTCCCAACACAACCCAATACAACACCATGGTGGAATAATCATGGCGATCAAACACGTAATGGTGGAGATCAGACACAAAATGGTGGCGATCAAACCCGAAATGGTGGAGACCAAACCCGAAATGGCGGAGATCAAACACAAAATGGCGGAGATCAGACACGAAATGGCGGAAATCAGATACAAAACAGAACAGGTAAATAAGGAATTATCAATTAATAAACTCGCTTGAAAATTTTGAAAGTTGCAACAAATTTTCAATTATTAATTGTTGTATAAACTTTAAAAAGTATTAAATGAGAAATATTTTATAAATCCTATCTGTGACAAATATTTTACCGTAAAAAATATACACTATGTTTAGTATATATATGTGTATGTATCTGTGTGTGTGCGTGCGTGCGTGCGTGTGAGCATGTGTGTGTGTGTGTTGTGTGTGTGTGTGTGTGTGTGTGTGTGTGTGTGTGTGTGTGTGTGTGTGTGTGTGTGTGTGTGTGTGTGTGTGTGTGTGTA
Source organism: Octopus bimaculoides (assembly GCF_046866305.1). NCBI lineage: Eukaryota > Metazoa > Mollusca > Cephalopoda > Octopoda > Octopodidae > Octopus > Octopus bimaculoides. The sequence continues at coordinate 85,491,707 of NC_142928.1, forward strand.
TGTGTGTGTGCAACTAGTTTGCAGGAACTAAACTGGTTGACCGAATAAAATTGCCTGTTTTCTTTTCTGATATTGAATATATTTTCTCCTGTTCATTTCCATTAACGTTAATGTGCGTTCGTGTGTGTTTGTACTTGTGCATTAGCGTGTGTGTCTTTGTGGCATATGTGTGCATATGTATGTGTATGTGTGTGTGTGTGTGTGTGTGTGCGTGTGTGTGCGTGTGTCCAGATGCATGACAAGAAAGATACATGTCTGTCTGTCCTGCTTGCCACATAGTTCGTTTTCGTGACTTTGGAAATTTGACTCTGCTCCCGTCTTCGCTACAATTGCCGATTTACAAGTTTATTCTGAAGTTTAAACGGCATCAATCTCATCAGTTTCGGAGGGTCTAAAGAGGCCGCTGAAACCAACAATTTAAAAACAAAGCAAAAATAGTCCTGTATTCAATGTCCTTAAAATAAATATCAAAAGAAAATAAACCTAACAAACTCAAAGGGAATAATAAAGAATTTTTTAACCTAAAAACAATTTCTCGCTTGAATTCCTAAATTTCTCTCAAGAAATACGGCCATAGCACAAACAAACCCGAATGCTATCTTAGTAGGCAAAAGCGATATTTTATTGAAAGTCATCACAACTCAATTATACTTCACAAAAATCTTTGACAAGTAATACAGTTTATCAAATATTCAAATATTACTTTTAGGTTTAACACAAGAGTAACAAGGGATAACTAAGGGGTCAGTTGTCCCAGAGCGCTGGTCTGAAAGGATACAGCATGCTGTCTTACTCATCATGCCTGTTAAAAAGGATAATATGGCATCAAAATTATCTTTACCCACCAGATGTTGAAAAACATTGCTACGCCATTGATTTAACGCTATTGCCAGAATACTTAAAATTTATTTCTACTAGATAAAATGATTAAATTAATGAAACTCATTTGATAATGTCATTAATCGAATTTTCCCTACTGTTTCAGTTGGAGATGGCCTTCCACCAAGTAAGTATGAGTACGATTATATATATATTTTAGGGAATTTTTTGTATGATTCTTGTCATTACAAATTAATGAATCAGAAGTCTATTGTTTATTTACCAAACCAACTTCAAATGTTCAGTCAGACGCTGGCATCGCCGTTTGTTTCAAAAGTTTGCATAACGCAATCATAATTCCGGATCTTTGTTCACTGAGCAATAATTTACGTATCTACTGTGTTTTCGAATTGACCGATATATTGTGAGTGTAATTGTGGAATTTTGTAGATGGATCCTGCGTAGAAGTCCCGTCAAATATATTACCTTTTGCTTCTTACCGTTACTCGTTCTAGTCATAGGACTACGGCCATGCTTGAGCACCGCCTTAAAGGGTTTTGTCGAAAAAATCGGCTCCAGTACATATCATAACTCTGGTGTTTATTTCATTGGTCTATTTTGCCGAACCGCTCAGTTACGGAAAAGTAAACAGATCAACATCAACACAGGTTGCCAAGCAGCTGTAGGACACACACACACACACACACACACACACACACACACACACACACACACACACACACACACAACACACTTACACACTTCACAAACACACGCACACACACACACACACGTCCGATAGGCTTCCTTCATAGGCTTTCTTCATATCCACTCACAAGGCTTTGGTCGTCCTGAAGCACTTACTCGAAGTTCCACACAGTGGGACTGAACCCCAAACCATGCGGTTGGAAAGCTGTCTTCTTCCTAAAAAGCAACTACTGCACCTATATGCGTGTGGTGGGGACGATGTGCATGCATATGCACGCATGTATGTGTGTTTGTGAGAGTGTGTTTTCATGTTTAACTTGTGCGTATGGAATTGTGTAATTTCACGCGGAATAAGGTTACTAAACCGTTCAAAAAATAGAGTACCAGAAAAAAAGTTTAAAGTCAAAGAAAGCAGTAGGGTCAATAAGATTGTCTAAAGCCCTAGAATACAATGCCCCAGAATGGCCGCAGTGAAGTAACTAGATCCAATATAAAAGTAAAAGAACAGTGAACTCAAAGATGGCTTTATATTGCTATAGTATTGAATTATTTCATCTAATTCAAGCGTTCCCTTTAAATTAAAAATGTATAATCAGTACTTTGAATCATTGTTGCTTATTGGTAATTATAATTATGGAATAATTATCCTATCGATTATGCCGAAATGAGAAATTCAGTCGAATCATATTTGAACTAAAAATCGCGAGAAAGATTCCGAAATAGACTTTTTTTTAATATTCGGCCATTTTCTCCACTCATATAACATAGGTTTCTGACATTAGGAGCAAGCCAAACTTGTGGGAAGAATAGAGTCTCTCACATCGATCTCAGTGCTTCATAAGTACATTTACTGACCCCAGAAACGAAAAGCGTCACAATAAACCTCCATGAGATTTGAACTCAGGACAAAAAAAAAAAAAAGTCCGTACCTAAATATTTCATTGCATTTTGTCTGGACGTTCTGCTGGATTTACCGTTCCAGCACCGTCTCCACTGTTTTAATATTCATTCTAACATTGGTGCAATCCATCGTATTTCGAGGGACGGTATAATCAGTTTAATAGACCCCAATATTCTACTGGTGCTTAATTTTATCGATCTCTGAGGATGAAAGGCGAAGTGGATTGAAGAGCATAATTCTTAAAGGAATTTTACTAGCGATGTGAGATTTGTGCATTAAAGTGCTAATCTTTATGATGATTTACTAATCCAAATGTGGGTGGTTTATTTTGCCTCTGTTTCTGCGAATTTATTCATGCATATATTTCAATTTATTAATGCTTCATGAATCTAGCTGTAACATATCACCATAAAATTTTAGTTTTTAGCACCCCACGAGTAATTATATCTTTCACAGAACTGTAAGATTCAGTGAAACATTTTATCGGAATAATATATTTGATATATACACGCTGCCGTAAGATAAATACAAACCTTTTAAATTATTCTTCATGTAATACATCAACAGCAATTCGGCTTGGTGGAACGCTTTCTTCTCTGAGGTGTTAAGTTCGGTCATTTCATTTTCAGTGATAATCTATGACGAACTAATTAAGTGATAATGCGTTTTAATTAGAATACAGTGACCATGACGTTATAAGAAAGCGTACATACATCAGTCAGTAACCTAGTATGTTATCAGTTTGGTTATCTGTATCTCTACACAAGTCATCGAGGTGCTTCGTAAGTAAAACAGCTGAAATGAAGTGTAATCTTAAATGAGGTCTTATCTTTATATGTCAGCACACTTATACATACATGCATAAATAAAGTACAAATAATATTATCGAATCTATGTACGTAGAAATTTGTGAGCGTGAATAAATTAGAGGTTTGATATCGTAACTGACATTGAAGTATCAACTAAAGATTTATGATTCTCTTTTTACGGGAGTGAATAGGCTAGTGAGAAATTCACCGGTAGTCCTGAAAATAAAATGAAACTAATGTATTCAAATTTAAGCATATGCAAAGTTTTTCCCACGAATATGGCATTCAACTCCAGATACGAAGTGATATCAAAAAGTTCCCGGACTTGTTACGTTTCATAAAAAAAACAACTTATTTACCTAAGTTTAGACATCATCTCCTTCGAAATAGTCACCTTGCGCAGCAATACACCGGTCCCAGCTTTCCTGTCACTTCTGGAATCCGACCTTAGAAGTCGTTTTTCGTAAGCGAGTCGAGGACCTTCTGCGATTCTCTTTTGATCTCGACAATGGTGTTAAACGGCGACGTTTGAGCTGAATTTTTCATCTTGGGGAAGAGATGGAAGTCCGCAGGTGTTAAATCTGGCGAATAGGACAGAATAAGAGAGCTCGGTGACAGGGTGCATTGTCCGGTTCTTCGCGCTCCACAGGTCCGGTCGCTTTCGCTGAATGTTCTCCCTCAAACGCTCCAATTGTCCTCCGACGATCCTCATGCACAACTGATGAATTTTCTCTACATTTCCGAAGGATGACGC
>NC_142928.1:85500697-85540697 GCF_046866305.1 Octopus bimaculoides
CTTAGCGGTATTTCACCCGTCGCTACATTCTGAGTTCAAATTCCGCCGAGGTCGACTTTGCCTTTCGTCCTTCCGAGTCGATAAAATAAGTACCAGTTGAAGACTGGGATCGATGTAATCGACTCATCCCCTCCCCCAAAATCGTTGCCCTTGTGGCAAAATTTGAAACCATTATTATTATTATTATTATTATTATTATTATTATTATTATTATTATTATTACTGAGGCGGTGAGCGGGCAGAATCTTTAGCACGTCAACCAAAGTGCTTAGCAGCATTTCATCCGTCTTCACGTTTTGAGTTCAAATTCCGCCAAGGTTAACTTTACATTTCATCCGAAATTTCAGGCCTTGTGCCTTTAGTAGAAAGGATTATTATTATTATTATTATTATTATTATTATTATTATTATTATTATTATTATTATTATTATTATTATTATTGTTATTATTATTATTATCATCATCATCATCATCATTATTATTATCATTAAGGCTGTGAGCTGGCACGATCGTTAGTAGAACAGCATCCGTTAGTATTAGTTAAGTATGGATAGAGAACACTAACGTAGAGGAGAAATTAGTAAACAAGTGTATAGAAGAGGCATCGTTAAAAACTTGCTCGGGGAGAGAATTGTCCCAGTTTCTTCGATGCAAAAAGCGAAGAAAGCGTCGTTCGAGAAGCAAGCGCGTCCACTGAAACACAACAGTACAAAAGACAGTCAATGACTTTGAGTTTGAGAGGAGCAGTGTAAAAACAAAGCTACAGCCGAAAGAATTGCTGTGGGGTTGAGCAAACCGATTCCAAAAAAATGCGGTTTTCCAGTAGCACTTCTTTTTCAGCTCGGAAGCAGAGAAGGACTAAAGATGGCTAACTTGATACCAACGTGGATGGTTTGCAGTGCTTGGTATTAGCTTTTTCTTTGATGCTAGCATAATTTTTCTGTAATGTTGTGCTTTGGTTTTTGTAATTTTTTTTTTGTAATTTTAATATTTTTTGGCTGAGAATTTTGCAGATACGATAAGACCCTATTTTTAACTTTCAGTTTGGGCTAATTCCTTGTTAGGATATCATGCGAGATATTGACTATAGAGTGTTTCTTTCTCATTTTCCTTTTTCATATAGTTTTGAATATGCTGCTATGCTCGACAATATTATGATAAACTCTTCCAGCCTGGCATTGAATGCCCTTGTCTTACATGTAGCAATCACACCCAGATGCTCTCTTCCTCCCACCTCTGTCCCCATTTCTCTCTCTCCCTTTAAGTATGTGCGTATGTGTCTGCGTATGTGTATGTGAAAACATATTTTTATGAAATAATCTTATAGCATGACCTTCACAGAAAATGTAACATATTAACATTTGCTTGTGAAGATATATAGTTGATTGAATTGGCACAAATTTACTACTACTACTACTACTACTACTACTACTACTACTACTACTACTACTACTAAAATGATAAGATAATTCTAGAGAGATTTTATCTAAAAGAGTAATTGGGTAGCTTTACGTACAATTTTACGAAATGATAGGCAGAAGTATCTTTTAGTTACTTGGCAATAATGTCTATACGAGGGCGTGCTGAAAAGTTCTTGGCTCTGGGCAAAAGAAAATTCAGAAGGATCAGTTAATTATGATTTTATTCAACATATTCTTCTCCCAGATTCACACACTTATTGCAGCGGTACTTCAATTTTTCTAAGCCCTGTAAAAGAACTCGGAAGGTTGGACCGCCACCCCGGCTTTTCGCAATACCCTTCAAGCCAGGATATTTTCAGTACTCCTCGTATGTGTGACATTCATTTCACGGAAATATTGGCTACATAAGTGCATGTTTATTCATTTGGGGCAACTTTTTCCATATAACAATTTTAATTTTGTCATATAGTTGACTTAGCTCCTTTGAATGATGAAGATTGAATATTAGAAATCATTATTTATATCAAGTGTGAAGGTGACGAGCTAGCAGAGTCGTTAGCACGCCAGGCAAAATGCCTAGCGGCATTCGGTCATTTGCATGTTCTGAGTTCAAATTCCACCGAAGTTGACATTGTCTTTCATACTTTTGGGATGGGGTCGACATAATCGACTTAGCTCCCCGCCCCAAATTGCCGACCTTGTACCAAAATTTGAAGTCAGTATGATTATTATTATATTAGGCGGCAACCTAGCAGAATCGTCAGTACGCCGGCCAAAATGTTTTGCGGCATTTCGTCCGTTTGCACGTTCTGAGTTCAAATTCCACCGAGTTCACTTTTGCTCTCCATCATTTCCGGGTCGATAAAATAAGTATCAGTTGAACTCTGGGGTCGATGTAATCGATTTACCCTCTCCTCCAAAACCGTTGGCCTTGAGTCAAAATTTGAAACCATTATTTATATCAAATATACTTCCGGCTTGCTACATTCTGCAGTCATATATCTCGTGGAGGTCAGCTTTGGCTTTCATTCTTCCGGTATCGATAAAATTAAGTACTGGTATTGATATTATCGACTGTGCTCCATTCCATCAAAATTGCTGATTTTTCCCCAAAACAATTGCTCATATCAAAATGTGCTATTGTTGTTGTTTATTTCCAGATCAACGGTGTGTGTTTTAGCAGTTATTTGTAATAGCCAAAAGTCTTCTGGTGGTATTGTTTACTTCCCAAGTAGATTGTTATTTCAATCAAACGAAATAATCACTGTTTATAGAGCTAAGCGTAACATTTAATCATGCTATTTCGAAGTTGAAACGCATTTAGTAAATTGATTCCAAGTTTATTAAGTAATGCCATTTTCATTTCAATTTTCTACGAAACTCAATACAATTTTATGGATATTTTATATCTCCAAGCGTAACTGTTTTAGAATAAATCATATTTAAGCTAAATTAGTAAGAGTAAAAACAAATGCAGAGTTCAAAAATTTTATACAAAAGTGATTTTTTTTCTTAACAGATGCCTGTGACAGTAACCGATTTTCCAACAAGATTTATTACAATGCTCATCCATCCGATTGCACCAAATATGTATCATGTACCCAGTTGAGCAGTGGTAATTATTTAGGTGTCGTCATGTCCTGCGCCCGAGGCCGCTTTTGGAATGATAAAGTATTGACATGCGATTACCCATGGAATGTTAAATGTGCTCACGGTAAGTATGATTTCTTATTTACTGTTTTTATTTGTATATTAGTACTCCTTTACTATTATTTAATGGACGTGCGTAACCTAGTAGTTAAGGCGTTGCATTCATGATCACAAGATCGTGGTTTCGATTCGTGGACCGCTGTGTTCTTGAGCAAACAGTTCATTTTACGCTGCTCCAGTCCATTCCGCCGTAAATTAGTAACCATGCAATGGAGAAGCATCCCGTTCAAGAGAGACGTTGTGATCTCGGTCACTTATATGTCATGGAAACTGGGTATCTGAAATTATGAGTCATAGGGCTTGAAACAGTAAGGTCCATTACTTAGCCACAGGAGAGGAAGGATAAGTGAATATATGACATTTTCAAGCTCTCCGCGGTTGATGTTCAGTTCTATTTTATATTTACAAGAAGAACGTGCGGAAGAAGGAATTTGAAGGGCTGAAGCTCTGTAGAGGAATAACTGAGAAACGTGTGTATTGTGGAACCAAGATGTGATGAAACACAGTAAAAAATCTTAAGAGCAGGAGATGGACGTGTCTGATCTATTTGGATAAATGTGGTATGCTGCGCCTGCTAGTTTAAACAAATTGAGATCATTGTAGTATTGTAGACAAGATAGAAAGAAGAAACTTCTTTCTTGAGCTGGGATTGTAGAATGCTGGTGAGTCGATATTTATTAATCAGTTGCGTCGCCTTATTTTGGATATGATGTAGAACGCTTTACAGTGTGTGACTATAGCACTTGTCTCATATGCATGAGAAGATCTACTCCAAAATGGGTCTTATTAGATGTTTAGGAAAGGTTAATATCTGGTAAGAGTTGAAGTATTTTCTGATGCGATATAGGCTTATAACTTTATTTAAATTTAAAAAAAGAATGAAGTATTAAAGTGAAACGAAGTTAGTGACGCTCTCTGTCAATGAGAATGAGATTAATAACATTAAAAAAAAAAATTAGAATAAATCCAAGCGCTTTGACCAAAAGTAAATATTAATGTTTTTCGTTTTCTTCGTCAAGAAAGAAATTAGATATGATATGAATGTCTGAAAAATATCGAAATAGCGTATGTAGGGACGGGGAATCAAGTAGAGAGAGTGGTGATACGTCATGAGACAAGAGTAACAGAGAATAGAGAGGAAGGAAAAGCCGTTGACAAGTTACTTAGAAACGACATTATGTATATATATGCACGCACATATCCAATATTCGTACGTGCACCACACACACACACACACACACACACACACACACACACACACACACACGCACACACAAGTAGACATTCGAAAACTTACGCGCACGTACGAACGTATCTAACATATACAGATACGTATATATGAATACACATGCATATGTCTACGCTTGCACATAAGTATACTATGTCATAACAACACAGAAAAGTACGTGAGGTATGAAGTGATCTGGGAAGTGTGGTGGTTAAAATGAGGTGTAGCAAGACAAAGGTTTGAGACACGAAGAGAGAAATGTCACCAAGGTCAAAGGTGGAAAAAAATTCATTAGCTCATACAAAGGTAGGGTAGCAACAAGTCGGTCTATGCGGATATGAAACAGAAACATTTACGCATTCAATTTCACGCGCCCGCACATACACCTACACAAGCACGCGCACAAAACGAATGTACACATACATGGGCAAATAGTAAATGCACATCAAGACTACTATAAACATACCTATGATTAAAGACATTTTAGCCGAGACTATCCTGCCTATTTTCTATGTGTAGGGGACATAGGGAGCACATGGAATACATTGTCATTATCCAATGGGTCCCTTTGTTTAACACTATAGAGCATATTTCTGAGAGATGTGACTTGTTTCTAGCAGATCGAGCGATATCATTCAGTTTCCTTTGTCGGCTCAATAAACAATGGTGAACGCATATTGTAGAAATGATGATTATTTACCTAAGACGGTGGTATGAATGTTAGGGACCGTATGATAATTGATACGTCGTTTAACAAAAGTGTATTTTTATTTTACAAAGACGTTACAGGTATTTTAAAAGTGAATATGCTGGCCAAAGATCCCATCCACTCCGTCTAGAGTGAGGACCATGTACTGAAAAAGCTTGGGATTCAAGGGCCGCCAGATATGTAATGCTTTGCCAAAACATCTGAGGGATCTTCGTGGAGTAGGAGTAGATGTTTTGTTTTGAAGAGACAACTTGATTTCTTTCTACCCAAGGTCTTAGATGAACCTATGTCACGGTAAGAAACTGAAAAGAGGGTAGCAACGTCAAACTCACTACTTCGCTAAAAGTTAATCGCATAAGAATGGCCATTGAAAAGGTGACTACACTGACGGTGCTCCAGCATGGCTGTAGCCTTTTAGCTGAAATGTATGAAAGAATGAAAGAAAGTGGAAGAAAGGGTAAAAACAAATACTTTGATTCACATTTAACATTATGAAGTTACTTTCTCACCTGACGTGCAACAGGTGCAGACCCTGGAGGAACTGCTTTTATTTTTTTTTTTTTTGGTAAACGTAAATGACTTCATGGTATCTTGCACGGACATATCAAGCAACTAGTGTAGGGCTCTGAAATGAACTTCGACTATCAGCATTGTTCCAGAGCCGTCTTCAAAAAGTTAGTATACAGTTTCAAATAATACGGAATATTGGAAACAATTTCTTCATTTTGTTGTGTCTAGGGAGAGTCATTACACCAAATTTTTTTTATTGTTTTACATTTAAATGTGTATGTAGTGATATCAAATTATGTTTACTTAGGGTAAAGACCTCTTTCAGTCATGAATGACCATGGGATTGCACCTAGAAAGTTACCCTCCAAGGCACAAGTCCAGGCAATGTTGTTTACGGTAGACCAGCAGTCGCTCATGCATACTAGCCTCCCCTTTTCATGTCACCGACGTTGTCCAAGGGAAAGGCAAAGGCCGATTTCAGCTTTCCACCAGTGACATCGCAACTCATTTCTACAGCTGAGTGATATGGAGCAACGTGAAATAAAGCGTCTTGTTCAAGAACACAACACACAGTCCAGTCCGGGAATCGAACTCACTACCACGTGATTGTGAGCCCAACGCTATGCTGGCCACATCTGGCCCAAATATTCAACCTGTTTTGTGTTCAAACCAGCCAGATCCAACCTCACACTTCTACCCTAGAATGTTATTCTAAAAATAAATAATCACATCATCAAAATCTCGAAGCTGCATAATACAAATCAATATAAATAAATAAGCCTTACATTTTTCAGGGTAATCAGAATACTAAAGGGTTAAAGGGTTCTCTCGGTAACAATAACAATACCAGGAGACCATTAGATTTCACCCAAAATATATGGTAAACGTTCATGCACTCTCAGACTTATCTTTGGATTCTTTATTCTAAGTGGCCAAACATAGCTTCTTTAAACGTGTCACCCGCTGGAGTGTTAGTACACAGCCATCGTTAAAATTCTTTATTTAAAAATGTCATGTCTTCGAAAATTTAGTATGTAATTTCAATAATCATGGAAAATAGAATATATATTCTTTAATTGTTTCACGTTTAAACGTGTTCATATTTCTAAAATATTCAGTAGTACTAATGAGTTTTATATAAACGTTATAAAAATTAACACCTGTGTATTTCACAAATACAAACAAGCGTAAGTGTGAAACGAAATGATTTTCTTACATGTTGTGTGTCTGTGTGTGTGTGTGTTTGTGTGTGTGTGTGTGTGTGTGTGTGTGTGTTTGTGTGTGTGTGTGTGTGTGTGTGTTTGTGTGTGTGTATGTTTGTGCGTGTGAGTGTGTGTGTGTGTGTGTGTGTGTTTGTGTGTGTGTATGTTTGTGTATGTGTTTGTGTGTGTGTGTGTGTGTGTGGTTGTTTGTGTGTGCGTATGTTTGTGTATGTGTTTGTGTGTGTGTATATATGTGTGTGTATGTCTATGTACATATGTGTTTGTTTTTATGTATGTGTGTATATATATATATCAATGAATGTGAGTATGTGTGTGTGTGTATTATACAAAATGGGTAGATGGAAGAGAGATTATGTGAGTGTGTTTAGTGGATGAAAGACTATAAAATGATGAAAGAGAATGAAAACAAAAATTCGCTGTGCCTTTCTGACAACACTTTATGTATCTCATTAACACTCGCTCCAGCTCAACAACTGCATTTCAATCTCTCTACTGTTCCTTTCTTGACTCTTCAATGTTTTACCCCATGGGTACCTAAGATACAGGTTGTTTTATGCATTTTTTCTGAGACTCTCTACGGAAAATGGTAAAGATTGTATGAGAAATGGTAATTTTTTTAAGCAAATAGCAAACATCGACGCTTATACATACAGATGGAGGGTGGATTTAAACGAATGTTTATATAATACCAAACCAATGAGGCATATAAGTTTGTATATCATCAAATTTTACGGTGAAGTATTGAAAGGAATGTTTTGGAATTTCCCCCAATCAACATCCTCCCAAAAGGGTTTCGGTAATTCGTGAAGTATTTTCTTTCAAGAATTACTATCTTAAAGGAACTTACGAGCTCATCGTTAGTGACAAAGTGACAAATATAGGTAACGAAGCAACTTATGACTAAATGTTATCGAATGTATTTTTTTCGTTTCGAAGTTGAGAAAGGATCAGTGAAAGATTGAGTGAATGTTTAGTCGGAATGCAAAAAGCGGAAATTGTGGAGGATAATGTGCTATATAGAAAAACTGAATGAAAGATAATATTGAAGACCAAAAAAGGAATACAACACACAGGTACTGGCAGACACGCGTGTTTAGTAGCAATTCAGTGGCTCTACTGATTCCAAGAGTTATTTGTCACCATCGCACGAAATCATTTAGTAAAACATTATATATATAAACAATTATATATATATTTACAAATGCAAAGTTATCCTTGATATTTTAATGTATCTTCTCTTTCAGATAAATGCAAAACACTGGGAAATCCTGCTGTCTATCAAACAGATTCTACATCATGTTTAATGTGGGGAGTCTGCAGCTATGGAATAACAACTTCTATTCAACCTTGTGCAGACCTGAAAGCTTCAGGAACTTACCATTCGATGTTAGGATCTTGCCTTGATTCCCGAGAATGTACACCCCATGGTATCACTACTCCACGTAAGATATTTTTGGGTCTCTAAATTAAATGTAATACAGTATCGACCTCTTATCCGGCTTCTAGAAATCCGGAATTACCAAAACCCGACTATTTTTGAAATTGGCTAGTTTTGAATTTCACGCGCTAGCCGTAGTTTGCCCCGCAGATGCTTTGTTAGTTAATTTGCATACGGTTTGTTAAAAAATAGCTTTGTTGTTTACATTTTAAGTGGATAGAAAAAGATTAAACACTCTGTTTTAGAAGTGTATTAATTTGTACCTGTATCTATTAAATTTGTCTTCGATTAATTTTCATCCTATAAGTATTATACCGTATACGTGGTGCAATATGATATACTTTAAAATTTTAAAGTGGTTTAATAATTATGAAGCAGACCCTGCTTTAGAAGTATATTAATTTGACTTGTGAATACAGTTTAGTCCTTTACTTTACATAGATTATCATATATTTTAAGTATAAATTTCAGCTGTCTCTACAAGGAAAATCCAGAAATCCAGGCCATTTCCAGTATGAAACTTGCCTGATATTTAGTCAGACACAGTATACATTAAAATGTATTTCAATGTATGCATAATTTGTAAGACGGCGAGCTAGCAAAATCGTTAGCATGTTGGGCAAAATGCTTAATGACATTACGTCCAGTCTTACTTTCTGAGTTCAAATTGTTACCAGGTCGACTTTGTCATTCATCCTTTCCAGGGTCAATAAATTAAGTACCAGTTGAGCACTGGGGTTGATGTAATCGACTAACACCTGCCCCGAAATTGCTGGCCTAGTACCAAACATTGAAACGAATATATGTATAATTTTGTTATAGAAAAATAAGATGTCACAGTTTGAGTCGATTATAAATAATGGTATTATATTTTTTAATTTGTAGCATCGAGACCTTGCTTTCCCGTACCAAAATGCCAACTTTCTGAAATCCTTGATTATGAAAATTGTCGGTGCTTGCCGAAATGTGCTTATCCACCAAACTGCGGGGTTAATGAACGACTGAATACTACAACTTGCCGTTGCCAAAATGCTTGTCCTTTTACTCAGCCATGCAGTGATTCGCAAACTCTTGATTTGATTACATGCCAATGTGTTTCCAAATGCCCAACATTGTATTGCCGTAATGGTGAAAAGATAAATTATGATACCTGTCGTTGTGAGCCTCGTTGTCGAAATGTGCAGTCTTGTGGTATTTCTCAAAAGTTCAACGATATCACATGCCAATGCGAAGAAAAATGCAGTTATGCAGTTTCATGCCGAGCAAATGAAAAAATGAACTATGATACTTGTCGTTGTGAACCTCGTTGTCGAAATGTACAGTCTTGTGGTATTTCTCAAAAGTTCAACGATATCACATGCCAATGTGAAGAAAAATGCAGTTATGCAGTTTCATGCAGAACAAATGAGAAAGTAAACTATGATACCTGTCGTTGTGAGCCTCGTTGTCGAAATGTACAGTCTTGTGGTATTGCTCAAAAGTTCAACGATATCACATGCCAATGCGAAGAAAAATGCAGTTATGCAGTTTCATGCCGAGCAAATGAGAAAGTAAACTATGATACCTGTCGTTGTGAACCTCGTTGTCGAAATGTACAGTCTTGTGGTATTTCTCAAAAGTTCAACGATATCACATGCCAATGTGAAGAAAAATGCAGTTATGCAGTTTCATGCAGAACAAATGAGAAAGTAAACTATGATACCTGTCGTTGTGAGCCTCGTTGTCGAAATGTGCAGTCTTGTGGTATTTCTCAAAAGTTCAACGATATCACATGCCAATGTGAAGAAAAATGCAGTTATGCAGTTTCATGCAGAACAAATGAGAAAGTAAACTATGATACCTGTCGTTGTGAGCCTCGTTGTCGAAATGTGCAGTCTTGTGGTATTTCTCAAAAGTTCAACGATATCACATGCCAATGCGAAGAAAAATGCAGTTATGCAGTTTCATGCCGAGCAAATGAAAAAATGAACTATGATACTTGTCGTTGTGAACCTCGTTGTCGAAATGTACAGTCTTGTGGTATTTCTCAAAAGTTCAACGATATCACATGCCAATGTGAAGAAAAATGCAGTTATGCAGTTTCATGCAGAGCAAATGAAAAAGTAAACTATGATACCTGTCGTTGTGAGCCTCGTTGTCGAAATGTACAGTCTTGTGGTATTGCTCAAAAGTTCAACGATATCACATGCCAATGCGAAGATAAATGCAGTTATGCGGTTTCATGCAGAGCAAATGAAAGGGTAAATTATGATACCTGTCGTTGTGAGCCTCGTTGCCAAAATGTGAGAGTTTGTGACGTCATTAAACAACGGTTCAATGATATTACATGTCAATGTGAAAATAAGTGTAATTATTTGCCAACCTGTCGAAATGATGAACGAATAAACTACGATACTTGTCGCTGTGAATCCCGTTGCGCGGTGGTAAGCAACTGCAATGCAAACCAAAGATTTGATTATGTGCAATGCCGATGTATCAATCAGTGCATTAGGCCACCAGTATGTACAACTGGTGAGCAGCTTGATCTCATCAACTGTAGATGTGTTAATGTCTTCTGTCCAGATGCTCCAATTTGTCAGAATGGAGAACGTTTAGACAGTACAAGATGCATCTGTACAAGAACCGCTACAGATTCACCAGTAGTACGACCAACAGGATTAGGTATATTATTTTCCATATATATATTTTTTTTTATCAACAAATTTTAATTTATTCCCTGTTGATAGCAGTTATTCGGTTAATGTATCGAGTCATTAGGACACCACCAAAGGCCTATCTTCAAATGACCGTTTGTGTAAGTTTCCTATACCATCTCCGAAGCCACGACAAGCTGTCGAGGCTAATGAGACATTCTTGTTTTATAGTACTGTTTGTATTAGTAGCCGTAAACATTACCTCTTCGTGGCACCGACTTAGAGTTAGGTTAAGTTGGACTTCCTTTAGCCACTCAGTGAACGAATATGGACTATATTAGGTGGCTGTCATTTGCTTTAGACAATGGAAGTAAATCACGCTATCAGATATGTCGATTTTATAATCTAATCTTTATCTTTGTCGGCATGACTTGTTATCGCTAATATTTGGATTTTTAATGATTTCTTCCCTCTAAATCCCGTGGTCTTGTTAGGATTCTTGAAAATGTTTGTGTTTTCAATTGATAGATCTGAATAGTTTATTATGTTTCAATTGATAGATCTAAATAACAATTGATTGCTGTCGTCAAGTCTTCAATTCTTGGAAAGTTTGGGAGTGCTCGCTAAAAAAATATGTACATACTAGTGAGTTCTGTGATTTAGGCTTCACCTTTACAAAGCATAGGTGAAGAAGGTTAGATACAAGTTTATAGTGGTGTAAATGATGTGTAAGTTGTTGTTGTTGTTATCGTCTAGTCCTGATTCATCAATTCTATTATTGAAAATGCTCCATACTCGACAATTTTGTCTTTTATTTTGTTGACGTAGTGTCGACTGGCCAGCGTTAACCAATATATTCATTGTTTTTAAGTCGAGTATGATTTGAGGGAAATTTTACTGATACTTCCACAAGGTCAAGCAAGCGAGTAAAGTCTCCTTCATTGGCTTGAAACGGGGGAATATGTAGTCTAAAGCAGCAGGGGCTAGAGAAAGAAAAGGAAGGTGTAGCCTTAAAGCGTACCCAAGTTCGATGGATTGAATATAAAGCAAGGTTCTTTCTTTGAATACATGGGATTGAAGCATTAAAGCCATTAAATTAGTGCTGGAAAAAATGCCTAGACCAATATATTATGTAAGAAGCAGTAACTTTTGTATTCATTTTCAAAGTCAGTAATCTCGTTAGATTTATTGGTCCGGTGGGTTAGCTTTGACTGAGGGCACACTCTAGAAGGTCAAAACACAGTGGTGTCTCAAAGTTTTGTTTTATCGGTGAATCACGTGTGTTATGAACATACAGCGTCTAAAAGGAGACGTTCTCTGATAATGACGACTAACAGCGATTAGATATTTACGCTCGAATACGACAGAATATATCGAGAATCAATAGAAATATTATTTTAGATTCTCTGCATGAACCCCATGAGTAAATAACATCTATTTCCGAACTATATTTCATCTTTTCGTCACTAGATTATAAGTAGAAGTCAGCACAACCGAATACATACATACATACGTAGATACATACATACATACATACATACATACATACATACATACATACATACATACATACATGAAAAGAAGAACTCACAGTATATAGAAGCCATACTGATCTGGATTATTAGTGAAATGTCCCAGTGAATGCCTCATAAAATGTGAATATAATGACCTGGCATAGTGATTTGGGACAAAGAGAAACTGTGTAAAGTTGTAGAAATCAGCTGCCCAGCAAATGTTAGCATAAGGCTAAGAGCCAGTGAAAAAGGAAAGACCTACGCTGAACTATCGAGAAATCTAGTTACTCTACCCAGATTACAAGCCCAAGTTTATACCTGTCATTATTAGGGCACTGGTATATGTAACACACTGCCTAAGTACCTATCTTGAGAAATTAAGCATCTCAGAACCAAATTCGAAAACTGTTGATCCAAGCCATCACTGGAACTCTAAATGTTTGTAAAACTTTTCAGACGTTTATCATTTAAGTATATATCTGCATGTCTAGACATGCAACTATATGCATGAGAATACATACATAAAAAAAAATACAAGTCTGCACATACACTGACTCCAAGTACTACACATAAACGCACATACATGCAAAAATACCCTGTTGATGTTGTTGAAATTCCAATGAAGGAGCTCTGGATCTAGGCTAGAAACCGGCTCTTCTTCTACCGACAAGAAATCTTGAAATAAAATTGAATAATGACATATATACATACATACACACGTACCTACCTACATGCATACATATACGCACACATGTGCGTGTGTAAAAATATATATTTATATAGTGTGTGTGTGTGTGTGCGTGTAAGTTTTCTCTATGTCAATGCATTCTTCCGTAATTCTTGCTTTTCATCCTTTCATTTTGTTTTATTTTCAATTCTTACTTTGAAAAGATTGCAAACCAACTGTGAATATCAACTTTCGAAGTCTTAACCAGACCAATTCGCGATTCCTACACGTAAAAGGTGTTACAACTAGATACAACACAGAAGCTGAAGATAACTACACCGGAGTGTTCGATGGTTATTGTCAAATACTTCTTACGAAATTCAATTTCGGAAATACCATTCCTCCAATAGCCATTTCACTTCGATACCGCCTAGAAAAGAGCCAATTGGGTATGAAACCATACGCTCTTGTAACCAACAGTAATAACATGCAGACACCATCCATTTTAATCGCAGCCACATCAAGCTATATAGAATTCGGAATTCGAACACTACAACAAGGCTACAGATCAATCAAGGTTTTAGCTTCAGTAAGTTAAACATTTTTTATATGTATCTTCATGTACATTGACATTATGATAAATGAAACACGCATTCGTAGGCATGACTTGATTTTTATTTTAATTCTTTGTAACAATGCAACAAAGTGTTCCCTGATAATTCTTTGTGCTTAAGTGTCCAGTTGGATTTGGGATATTCAATACAGAGATCCAAACAACCACGATGGTAAGACATTCGTAGAAACAAATAGTATAAACTTATGTTAATCGCAAAAGTCTCATATATAGTATAAACCTGTGTTAATCGCAAAAATCTCACATATATGTCTCACCATGCAGACACACACACACACACACACACACACACACACACACACACACACACACACACACACATATATATATATATATATATATATACACGCATATAATGTTAAATGCGTTACGCTATCACATAGTTAGTTGAACCGAGAGGCAAAGAGTGAGGGGTGAAGTAGGGAAAAATAATAGTTATTACGCTAAAATCGAATGTTTGACGCTAGTTAGTTTAAGGGTGCGGCAAAGGGGAGGGAGAAGTGTGTTAGTGCTGAGAGGTAAGAGAAACGTGTAGTTAGTTGAAGAAAGAAGCGGGAAGTAAAGAGGGTACAAACATGTTAAGCGGAGGAACATGTAGTATAATTGAAGCGAGAAGTAGAGAGAGAGAGAGAGAGAGAGAGAGAGAGAGAGAGAGAGAGAGAGAGAGAGAGAGAGAGAGAGAGAGAGAGAGAGAAAGGAGAGAGGGAGGGAGAGAGAGTGAGTGTTGATTGAAGGGAGCGCAGTCTTGGAATGCAGTTACATTATTTTAAATGTAGTATAATAGGATATTGAGACAGACAGTAAAAATAAAGGTTCAGTTGTCATTACAGGTTTTATGTTCAGTTGTTTCTATATCTTCAAGCCGTCAATTTTTTGGATAGACAGATTAACTGACGGATAAAAGATAAAAATGAAATGGCCTAAGCAAATAGCTGTGGATGTTACTTCTACCATTTTATGTGTAGAAGCCCAGAGACTGAATCCATGCTATGGAACCGCAATTTCTGAGTACAAAGTTTCTGAGTACAAATACCACGGAAATTAACTTTGCTTCTCATCCTTACGGAATCGATAAAATAAAGAACCGTTCAAATGCTGAGATCGATGTAATCAGTGAATCCTCGTCTTCTCAAACTGTTGACCTTGTGCCAAAATTTGAAACCATTTTAAAAGTCTATTTACACTTAATTTTCATAATGGTTTGAAAATGAAATTTTTATAGATATTTAACTTCATTTTATGTTGTAATTGAACTTATTACTTTTTTTAAAAAATAATATCGATAGGAAACGAATTTTTATTTCATTCCCAGTGCCTTATGAATCAGTAAATTGACTATTATATATTCCTTCAATTCCTTGTGTTTTAGGGTTCTGATTGGGAATATGTTGGTTTAATATATGATGGTAATCAACTTATTGCCCAGGTTGGAGATTATGTTCAGAAGACACCTGTATCAGGTAATATCGACATTATTTCTTTTGATGTTATTAATAAATGTGAAAAGGAAAAAAAAAAATTCATTTAAAAAGAAAATTACATATCAATTTGTAAACACAAGCATTGTCTAATAGATCAATTATTCTTTATAGAAAACAAACATAGTTAAGAGAACATATGTTGAGATTTTTACCAATCAGTTTTATCCATTTCTTTAACTTATCAAGAAACATCCTATAAAGAAATACGTATCCCAAGTTCTCAAGTCCTCTCTTTAAAATATCTTGTTTCGTGTATAAAATAGTTTAAGATATATACAGTCCCATATACTGGAACGAATCTTAATGAATTGGATTTAATTTGTTATTTACTTTTGCATTTTTCAGGAACAATTGAAGCAAAGTCAAATAGTTTGGTAATTGGTGCTGGTTATGGATATGAAAATTTCCGAGGAGAAATAGATTATGTAATTTATCACATCTTATTTTCCACTTCTTTCTCATATTCTCCCAATAAAAGTCTTGGTTTTAATACAGGAAACGTAAAAAAGC
This sequence comes from Octopus bimaculoides, assembly GCF_046866305.1. NCBI lineage: Eukaryota > Metazoa > Mollusca > Cephalopoda > Octopoda > Octopodidae > Octopus > Octopus bimaculoides. Next base: position 85,516,377 of record NC_142928.1, read on the forward strand.
AGCAAGAATCTTTAGCACAGCGGGCAAAATGCTTAGTGGCACAATGCTTAGCTGCAAAATGCTCTGAGTCCAAATCCCACCGAGGGCAACTTTACCTTTCATCCTCTCGGAGTTGATAAAATAAGTACCAGCTGAGTACTTGGTTTGATGTAATCAACTTATCCCCATCTCCGAAATTACTGGTCTTATACCAAAATCTGAAACTAGTTTAAGAAAGTAAATTGAATTTTGTCAGAAGCGTATTGCCAGCGAACTGAGAGAACTACATATAGAGGGTTGAAACCTTTTCAGTAACTTGACAAATACCTGAATTCTTAGGAAATATTTATAACATTATTCATCATTCTACTTCGTTCGAAATAGAAGGAAAAATAACAGAATTGCATGAAGAGAAACGTTAGCACGCCCGGCGAAACGCTTAGCGGTATTTCGTTTGTCTTTATGTTCTGAGTTCAAATTCCGTCGAGGTCGACTTTGCCTTTCATCCTTTCAGAGTCGATAAATTAAGTACCAGTTGCGCACTGGAATCGATCTAATCGACTGGTTCCCTCCTCCAAAATTTCAGGCCTTGAGCCAAGAGTAGAAAAGAATATTGCATAAATAGTTGGAGTCATATGGGAATGTATCAAATCTCTCTGCAAAATTAGGTCTTGTAAGGGCCTTTCTCGTTGTCTGGGATGAGGGTCGAACTGACTGGTTTCATTATTACTTAACACTGCATTGGGATCTACTTAAATCTACTGCGCTTGCTCTCAAGAGCCTTAGTTTCACAGTGAGACTAAATACGTACAGCTATTATTCCCTGCAAGTATTTATTTATAACCAATGCTGTAATAGTAATCTGGTAAATGGATCACTGATTATTAATAATAAGTATTTAGGTATTTAGTTGTTTAATCACCTGCATTACTTACTGATTGAATTCGCAGGAAATTGCTGTGTATTCTGCAGATTAGTATACCCGCTTAGCGTTATTTTCGGGAAGAATCAGTGACAGAATGTGTAATAGGCTGTAACATTGAATTTCAAGTATAATCCATCCAGTGAACTTTTGCACGCTTTCTGTCCATCCAGTTTTACCAACAAGGATTGCGTGAAACTAGGTTATCATAGAAAACATATGTACTAGATTCCACGTAGTAGAGTCCATGTGATTGCAACGCAAACTGCATTTATGGTACTCAGGTAATTAATGTATATTTACATTGGTTTGTACATTTGAACCAAAATACAACATTACGAACTCAATAATTATGTAACATATCAGCGCTATAATATATTTGCTTATTGCTTTTATCCTTGGACTGGTTTCACTTATCCGAATGAGGGCATGTTGGAGCACTACATCGAAGTAACTTAATCGATAATATCGGCTCTCAATGCTAATTTCCTCTTTAATTGCTCTCTATTTAATCAAATCACCAAACATTTGCTTTCCCAATTACCATACATTACCTTTCGATATCTCGAAGCATCGATTTACACTGATGTGTAGGAAGAAAGCACAATCGCATACAAGCGTCCACAAATGCACTATTTGTCTTCTTTTCTATATCTATTTAGATTAGAGTAAAACGTCAGGAGAGTACAGAACATATATCAATTAATAACATATCAATTAATGCATGACAAGAAGAGCAGGGATTACGGTGATTGTGTGATTCTTGTTCTTTTGGTATTCATTACGTAGAGAACTAGCTAGTAGTCTTTCAGTAATAGTCCTGGCTTCCTGAACACTTAGTTGAAATCGCGCCTAGAGCAACCCTGCCGTTCATCCTTTTGGGGTCAATTGAAACAGAATACCAGTTTAATGTTTTGCTCAATATTTTTGTCTCTTTCTATCTTTCTCTGGTTCTTTCTGCAAGAAATGTGTTGTTGTTAGACCTGGATAGGGATGAATCCACCAGGCTTTGATGAAGAAGACATGTCATAAGTTATGACAGTGACCATGAAATTCTATCACAAGTTGAGAGACCGATGCAAGGAAAATATACAACACACGTGTACATCGTACACATATTCGTGCAAACACACACACACCTTGTACCTGTACGAACACACACACACACACACACACACACCTAGATATACAAACACGCACACACATATATACACACACACGCACGTACAAGTGCACGCACGCGCACACACGTGCTCTCAGACACGCACGCACAAATATTTTTCAATAAGTTCAGTGAAGATAAGACAATTTGTTACGGTCTTAGACCTATTTGGCTCACTTCATTTAGTATTTCCCACTTTAACCACGTGTACTTTACGCAGAAGACTACGCACAGGAAATCTTTTTAAATTGTTTAACATTTTATGTTTTGCAAAAAATCTACCCATTTTGTCATTCGTTTCTAATGTCAAGTGCGTACAGCTTCTACTTTACTGAAAAGGTTTTACATAATCTAAAACATGTCTGACGTTTTACAAACTCAAACTCACACTTCATTGCATACACACATTCAGTTTCGGTTTCAGAGTCCTGTTCATTACGCGCGTGATTCTGATCTATCTCTGCTGTAGCTTGATATCAAGAAGCAAATATACGAATAGTGCCCAGTGATTTGATTTGCTCTTTGGCTCTTAATGTTGCTAAGACGGCCCAGAATATATGTTTTTTTATGTTGAGGTAATTCAAGGAAATTGCTTCGTGTGTTTTATTACATATAACAGAACAGCTGTGCTTTACGTCTGACTAGTGACGCTAATCCAAATATCGCTTGGTCTATTCATGTTCGAATTATTTTTTATTTTTATAATTAAGCAAATACGAAACAGTCAATTAAGAGTCTCTTCACTAATGCTTTATGTACTTGAATCGGAAATCAACCGTGAATGTCTGTTTACTCTGAATTACTTGTTTCTGATATATGCTGTTAATAATCTCCTCTTCTATTTCTTAGCTTTAGCTTTTGTTTTGATCTTTGACTCTATCAAACCAGTTTTAAGGTATGCAGTAATGGAAATCTTAAGATGGTCATTTTGGGATTATAAAGTTAATCTTAAGAGACTATACCTATACTGCTTTTATTTGGGACCTATCATCGAATATCTTTAGATATATTATTTCTGAAGATGTACAATGATGTAGATTAAGTTACCGGCTCGTGTACGCAGTATAAATGCTTATATTTTAAATATATACTTTAAAAGTGAGGTTAATAGTGACCATCATTAAGTTAGTAACCGATAACTCATACAGTAAAGTTGTAGACTTTTCATACAAGAATCTTGTTATATTCTATTTTGTATTAACCCTATATACATATAAACATGTGTGTGTGTGTGTGTGTGTGTGTGTGTGTGTGTGTGTGTGTGTGTGTGTGTGTGTGTGTGTGTGTGTGTGTGTGTGTGTGTGTGTGTGTGAGTGAGTGTGCACGAGCATGTTTGTCAGTCTCCCCACTCCGAAGATGGAGACCGGATTTACGGTGATGTTTATATGTATTCACTACTGGTTGCATATCCTTGACTTTTAGTATATTCCATCTGCCAACACATATAGTATGTAATTCTGAACCCCAGAAACAGTCAGAAACAGCTGCCGGACCATGAAATACCATACCTTCTCCTGTTAATGTTCTGTCCTTTGTGTACTCCATGCAAATCCGTTTTATAAATAGATACATATCTGTACGCTTAGACATGAATGTTCATCCGAATATCTTCACGTTTTGTTTCTCTCTCCATCTATGTATCCCTATATATATTTACATGTATATACACGCACACGCACGCACACACACACACACACACACACACACACACACACACACATACACACACAAACACATACACATATATATGATATATGTGTGTGATTGTGTGTATTTCTATATCAAGTTCAAACATGCTTGTTTATTAGCATGATTACCTCTCCCCACCTCACACAATGTATGTATGTGAATACATACACACAAACACACACACACACACACACACACACACTTACACACACATATATATATATATATATATATATATATATATATATATATATATATATATGAATCCATACATGCACACATACATACACATATGATATCCTGCATATACACACGCGCATTGATAATTTCATTCCTATTCCTATCGAATACTCGTTTCTCTTTCACATAAAGATTACAAAAATAAGACAAAGAAAGAACGAGAGAAAGAAATAAGAAAATAATAAAGACAGGAAGAATGAATGAATAAATGAATGTATGAAAGCCATATTGTAACTCGTTCACATTTTGTACGTTTCTTTCTCATTGTAGGTGAGATTTTTCCAATGCAACCCAGATCCATAGGATGAAATTCAGCTTTGATTTTCAAGACAAATATAGACAAGTTTGAACGGAATCTAACGACGAAATTTTATTACAGTTTTCTATAATAGGAAAATAATGTCTCAGATTAACAACTTTCTCATCCAATGAAGTTGGTGCTAAATGGTTCAATATCGGTGATAAAAGTATGTTTCTTTTTCTTTCAATAAAACATTTAAATTCCGAAATAATTTTTACGCTTTCGCGACCCCCTCCCCCAACTAAATCCTTTTTTGTATATTTTATAATAAAGTGTCTCCAATATCACTTCAAAGATCTTTTCTTTTATTTTGTATTTTGAAGGCGAACACTATTATATAGTTAACATACTGTTCCAATGAGCAGTTTCTGTTATTTTTCCTTGTTAAATAGGAATTGAATCAAAAATTTTAAAAATTAAAAAAAAAAAATGTGAAATAAAATATGTCACATTTTATTTCACATTTACAAAAAATGTGACACTTTTAGATGCGTGTGTTTTCAGTGGTCTAGAAAGATTATCAAAAGGTAAACTTATATAGCTCTTCTTGAAACTACACACACACACACACACACATGTATGTATGCATTCATATATATATATATATACACACGCATATACATACATGTAAATATATATATATGTGAGTATATACATACACGTATATATATGTATATATATATATACATGTGTGTGCCTATATATGTACATGTATATATATATGTATATATATATATATATATATATATATATATATATATATATATATATATATATATATAGTAATAACAATAATAATAATAATAATAATAATAATATAAATGATATATATATATATATATGCATATATATACATACGTATATGTACATACATCTATACGTATATATATGCATATCTGGCACAGGACGTCATGAAACGTGTACAATAAAAAATACGCAGAAATAATAGGAGGAGAGTAAAAATATCGAGAGAAAATAATTGACATGTCTCAATAGGACAATCAGCGCATGCTGAAATGATCCGAATGATAGAGGTCGCTAAGGCGTGAGTAACAAGGGCGACAACAGTGAATTTTGACTGGAAGCGTGGGTGGCAAGGGAGTCAACTGTGAATCTGGTATATGTATGTGAATGTGTGAGCAACAGCATGAGAATGTATGATGGTATTATGTGCAATATACTCTATGTGATCGTGCGTGTGTATACGTGTATATGTGTGTATGTGTGCGTGTGTATACATGCTTCTGTGCAAGGCCAGTCCCAATGAGCAATCTGACGGAAATGGAGTGATACTGAGGTGTCATTATGGAGTCTAATGTGCCGAAGCTCCTCGGCAAAATGATCAGCCAGGTATCGACCAGTTTGTCTAATATACGGGGAATGCCAATGAGAGCAGAGAATGCAGTAAACAGAGTGCTGGACATGCAAGTGAAGGAGCTGGTGACATGGAAGGAGCGCTCGCGTGTGCCAGTGAAGACGTTGGTGTCAGAAAGGAAGCCACAGGGGAAATAGAGTGCCAGGATTGAGGAAAGAGTAATTGGTCAGTAGGTCTTGTAGGTCAGCAATTTTGGGCGAGCGAGTAAGTCGATTACATCGATCCCAGTGCTCAACTTAAATTTATTTTATCAATCCTGAGAGGATGAAAGGCAAAATTGACTTCGGCGGAATTTGAACACAGAACGTAAAAACGGATGAAATGCCGCTTTAACATTTTGCCCGGCGTGCTATCGATTATGCCAGCTCGCTGCCTTAAATGAAGGTAACAATTGCTAATAAAGGATGAATGTTCAGTATATCACATAGAGAAAACGTTGCTAGTATTTTAAGTTTCCTGCCAAAATATTTAAGTTATGTGTATGCCTTGGTTTATCACAAGTTTTCAGTAGCAATTGGTGTGAGTGTAACGTTCCGACTGTAAATCAACGATATAGCGATTGGCAATAATTTTACAGTTTAACATAGACATATGTACACACACACACACACACACACACACACACACACACACACACACACACACACACACACACACACACACACACACACACACACTCACATACACCCACACATATATATAAAAGTATTTATATATTTTCTGGTTTCACATATATTTATACCCACACAAATATATATATATATATATAAATGTACACACACACATACACACACACTCACATATATATATGTATACACATACACGCATATATATAGGAGTGGCGTGGCTGTGTGGTAAGAAGCTTGCTTCCCAATCACATCGCTTCGGGTTCAGTACCACTGCGTGACATCTTGGACAAGTGTCTTCTTCTATAGCCTTAGGCCGACCGAAGCCCCCTGGATGGATTTGGTGGACAGAAACTGAAAGCAGTCCATGACGCCATCGCCCTCTTCGATAGGGATATTATTGATAAAGAACTGGCAAAATGTTTGCCAGTTAAAAATTATTTTGTGTCCAGGGGTGTCAAATATGCAACGGTGTGGTTGCTTTTTGACATCCCTGAGGAAGCTTGCATTGCTGCAAGCCAGCCTCTAGAAGGGGAATTAATATTGTTCCTTCCCACATATTTTGGGAGGAAGGTAATAAGAGCCTGGGTATGTGGTCTACCCCCGGGCACCGAAGCGGGGTGGATTGGAGATACCATCCGGCAGGGACTGGGGGATAGCGGACCCAGTCTCTTAAATGTAAAACTGACGCCGGCGACCGATCGGGAGGGATCAAAAGCGATTTTGACCCTGTGGAGCCCATCAGGCTGCGGCCGAAATAGTCTTTCCAGACTTTTTTTTAATGGCTGGCTACAGGTATCCGGTGATACTTGAGGGACGCCCCACAGGTGTCACTCGTGCATGGAGCCAGGTCATATTAAAAAGAACTGCCCCCAGGACCATCGTAAGGTCCTGGAACAGTCACTGGAAGCCACCTCTCCTACCCGGTCAAAAGGAGAGGTGGATGTGGTTGAGGAGGCTTCAGCATCCTCGACCCAAAAAGGATTAAAAAAGAAGAAAGCGGGCAACAATGGTTGCCCGCTGAAAGACCCTAGGGCTTCGGGAGGTGGGGGGAGAGACTCCGGACAAAGCGGAAGAACGCCACTCTCCCGAAGTCAGGAAGAAAAGGAAAAAGAAAGAAGAACGGGTCATTGCAGGCGGACGATGATGTGCCGTCTGCATGTCCCGAAGTTGTGCCACCTACGGTGGAAGAAACGATCCCCACCCCTGAAGATGAAGAATTACTTATCTTTTTCTACAAGGGCGGGAAGGTCGAAAATAGTAGAAGAACATAAAGAGACAGTAGATATGGCCTGCACACGAGATCCCGAATGGCCTTTGCAGATAGCTGTGGAGGTCATAAGGATTTTCGTGTAGGAAAAGCATAGAATACTTAAAGAGGATTGTCGACTAGGAGGTGCAAAAGCCTCGTTAAGAGGGTTTGAAACCGCATCTTATTACATTATTTGTAGTGGTTTAAAACCTTAATTGTGTTTTTTAAAAAATGTTAAGTAAGTGGTTTTAGTGCCTCTTTTTTGTAAGAGGTTTGAAATCTCATATTGATTTTTTTTTTAAATACGTTTCCGAGAAAAACCCAATCGGCGGGCGTTAGGTTTCGTCTCTCATTTATTCATTTTATGTCATTTCATTTTCATTCATTAATGTGTTGCCCAGCCCGTAGCTACTCTATGTATTGCCGTTATGGCAAATAAAATGAAATAAAGTAGCTTGCTTACCAACCACATGGTTCCGGGTTCAGTCCCACTGCGTGGCACCTTGGGCAAATGTCTTCTATTATAGCCTCGAGCCGACCAAAGGCATGTGAGTGGATTTGGTAGACGGAAACTGAAAGAAGCCTGTCGTATATATATATATATGTATATATATATATATATATATATATATATATATATATATATATATATATATATATATATATATATATATATATATATATATATATATATATATATATATATATATATATATATATATGTATGTGTGTATATGTTTATGTGTTTGTGTTTGTTCCCCCAGCATCGCTTGACAACCGATGGTGGTGCATTTACGTCCCCCGTAACTTAGCGGTTCGGCAAAAGGAACCGATAGAATAAGTACTTGGCTTACAAAGAATAAGTCCTGGGGTCGATTTGCTCGACAAAAATCGGTTCTCCAGCATGTCCGCAGTCAAATCACTGAAACAAGTAAAAGAGTAAAGAGTAAAAGAGTAATCCAGAACAATAAATGTACAAAATCAATACAAAAGAGGACAAGTTAAGAGAGAAAATGTCCTCGAATATATAAATAGTTATAAAAGGAAAACTTTGAAAAATCATTTTTTAGATTCCACCGACAGAGTTCTCGACAGCAGGTGGTACAAAGCAAAGATGAGAAACCGAAGATAATCAACCTATCGCCCCCCCCCAAAAAAAACAATCTCAATAGAAGAAATTAATATTTTGTCAAAAGGCTTAAAATTTACCCCAACACCACAGCACCCTAACTCCAATGTAATACAGAACGATATTTGACAGTTCTGTAGAAAACTACGCCCAACAGAGGAATTGTACGATAAAGAAAATAGGGGCGTATCAATTGTAAGAAACAAGAGCAATTACAAGCCTACGAAAGGTAAGAATAAAGCTTTAGATAAATTTTGTGATTTTATTGGGTTGTCCGGAAAGTTCCTGCCGATTTATAGTAGCTTACCTTTCGACTTATTTACGATGAAATCGCCTCAATTCTGGGAAGAGGGTATTTTCAAGTTAAAGGAAAGATGGAGACGCATTGTGCAACAAAATGTTTCATATTTGGTTGATTAAAAATGTAATGGCAAGTATTTATTGACCTTTTTCTTTCCTTTAAAAATCGGCACGAACTTTCCGGACAACTCAATATATCTACCTTCCCTTACAAAGAACTTACACACCCTAAAATCAAGCCCAATACCAGTCGAAAAGAACGGGATATTATACATGAACTGAAAAACAGTAAAGACATTATAATTAAGGAAGCGAATAAGGGTAGTGCTATAGTCATTATGGATATTGAACACTACAAAAGAGATATACTATCTATATTACAAGATATGACCCACTACGAAAATGTATGTAATTACCAAAAATCAAAGACAATGACTGAACTGAACACACTCATTCACAGACATCAAAAAGAATGTGACTACCTAATGCATTTTGATTGCAAAACTAGCTACTTCTACGGTCTCCCAAAAATCCACAAGAATCAAACTATTAAGAATGCATGTAAAGAACCAACTTCAAGTATAAGCATACAATATCCGACCGACCTTAAACTTAGACCAATCGTAGCAGGCCCAAACTGTGAAGCACACACTCGGCAACGTTTTAGATATATTGCTGAAACCTATTTTAGAATACATACCTATTCTTGTAAGGGACGACCTGGACCTGTTAAATCACCTCCCCAAATCTATAAACAATGATGCCACTATTGTATCTGTTGATGTAGTAAACCTCTATACTACAATCCCACACCAATATGGACTAGAGGCAATAAATTCTGGATTGAGAAATTCCCTCATGAACTTCCAACCAGAATTGAAAAGACTGTCATCACAAAAAGATTAGAATTTGTCCTCGAAAATAACTTTTTTGACTTCGAAGGCAATATTTACAAACAAATATTTGGGACGGCGATGGGTACAAGAGTTGCTCCGACTTACACCAATCTAGTCATGGCATACATGAACAATCTAAATAAATATATGGCTTGAAATCACACAAATATCTACTCGAAAACTGGAAACACTACTTAGAAGACTGCCTAATCCTATGAACGCACACATTCGAACAACTTTAAAAAATCTTATCAACAACATAAGCAATAATATTATGGAATATAGTAAAACTGGAATACAATAAAGCTCAACTACCATTCCTGGTTATACTAATCATCTAAAGAGATAAAAAAAACATTGAAGCAGATATTCACTACAAAGAAACAGATTCTAAACAATACTTACCGTTCTCCTCATGCCATCTCAAACACACGAAGAATAATATCCCCTTTAAGTTAGCAAGAAGAGTTTGCACAATTGTCTCAAACCATGAAACTCTCAGTAAAAGACTCCAGGAAGTAAAACAAGTATTATTTAACAGACAATATCCATTAATGTTAATAGACAACGGAATAGAAGTGCCTAAGTAGTAGATATAGAAGAACTATGAAAAACGAAAAACGCTCTAGATATATCCAATACTCTACCCTTTATTGCAACACACAACCCACGGAACACAGAAGTTTACATTATCCACCAGAACATCCTACTATTAAAACAATACACAAGAATGAAACAAGCATTCGAAATACACAAAATAATCAAAAGTAAAACACAATCAAAGTCCCTCAAAAAATTCCCATCGAGTGCTAAATTATCGTCCCCAGTTCCTACACGAACAATCAAAAAGTGTGGCTGCCCCAACTGCGGGACCTGCATCAACCATATTTAAGACACAACATACAAATTCAAATCAGGACAGTAATTTACTGTAAAAATCACTTTACATGTCCTTCAAAGAATTCAATATACACTATCAAATGTCAAGGATGTAATGAAGATTACATAGGTCAAACAAAGCTTACACTAAGACATAGACTGACCATTCACCGACAACAAATACGAGACCCCAGTACTAGACAGATTCCAAAGAGTGGACACATCGACATATGTGCAAAAAATAAGTCCCCCAAATTCCAGGTCTTCCTACTCTACCTGTGTTCATCGAATACAACAGATGAAGCACGGCTAAACAAAGAAAATACTTTCGTACAAAATTACAAACCAGGACTTAACAAACTTTAACAGAATACATACACAAATAACTATTCACACACAAAACTCATTCTGCTACTTATCATGAGGAACATACACAATTAACAATCTAAACTTTAACCACTGTACAAACGACTCCTGTCCACTCTCCCACCAGACAAATTAAATTTGGAGTGCCTTTATTATAACTAAATATGTTCACTCAACCATGTCGGCCTTCTTTTTAGGCGCAGAATATACTGTCATGTGACACTAACGCGCGCACCTAGCGAGAAACGTACAAAAGGTTATAAACTTAAACATGTGTTCATTCTCTACAAACACGGTTGGCATAAAACATTCGGAGCATTGACCTTTTGGATATATTCAGCCAACCGTGTCAGCCTTAACTTGCGACGCCAAACCTCATCACTTGATACTAACACACGGAAGTAGCGGGGAACCTACAAAAATTTCGAGGACCAGCCATGTGACGATCGTCTACCAATCAAATCCTATTCAAAACATATACTAATTTGAGGCATGAACACCCTATAAAAAATAGGCCAAGCTTTAAGCACTAGACAGCTGCGACATAAGCCACGTCTTTTTATTTGAACTATTTGAAAATCAGTGTAAACTGTGAAACCGATTAAAGCTATAATTATATTAATAAAAAAAATTAACTATTCTCAGTGCATTTTCAACTTCTATTTTTCTTACATTTCTACACGTGTGGAAAAAGATAACTTTGTTTTCTCTCTCTCTCTCTCTCTCTCTCTCTCTCTCTCTCTCTCTCTCTCTATATATATATATATATATATATATATATATATATATATATATATATATAACATTTACCATCTATTTCCTGAATCAAGGTTTCAAGCTATTTTCAGCAAGATAAAATAATTTACTAGCCCAGCTATCATCAGCAGGAAAGCCAAGATTAACATATAAACACGAGGCAATACATAGACTTTTGCTACCCTGAGATTTATTAATAATGATATAATGATTTTTTGGCTAATTTCTGGAAGAAAATTGACATTTTTTGTATTTGCTGCCGATAAGAAAACCGCACATGCGCGGTAGATATGAAAAATTATAACATATAAGCACCAGGCATGTTCTATGCATTGCCTCGTGTTTATATGTTAATCTTGGCGGATCTATTTTAAAACGGGGGCCACAGTTTTCATTAATGTTTTACGTAGTGTTTTTGGTACCGAAAGACTTTCAAACTTCGTATATTTATCTATTTTGTGTTATAGAACAGAAAAATATTTTTGTATTCGAATTTATTTCATGTAAAAAATTGTCTTATTTCGATAATTTCAACCAATCACTGACAAGTATTCAGTTGTTTATATTTACTCCTTTGGCTGATTAAGCGGTGTAAAGCGTATTTAATCTCCATAACTTCTGACATTTGCAGAGAGGCAACACGTGTGTTCGTTTTCCTTCGTTAAATTTGCTTTTTTCATTTTCTTTTTTTTTCTTCGTTTTATTTGCTTTTTTCTTTTTAAATTTGCTGTTTTACCCTAACCCTACGGTTAGGGTTAGGGTTAGGGTTAGGGTTAGCCTATAATAGAAAGGTTTATTAGCTACTGCCAATATGCTTCAGCCACTTTTTGACAAGGAAATAATAATTTTATCACCGATAGAATTGTTTCAGAATCGTTTGTTTATGTAGTCGGCACTTAATGTATATCGGCTGAATGGACGTTAGTGATTGGTTGAAATTACAGAAATACGACAACTTTAACATGGAATGACTTAGGGATTTCTTTTTTTTTTAAGAAGACTAAGAGAAAAAGATGTTTTATATGACACATTCTACCAATGTTCCAAGTTTCAAAGTGTTTCGTTAAGAAAATACTGTGGCCCCGTTTTTAAAAAGATCCATCTTGGCTTTCCTGCTAAAGATAGTTGACCTAGCAAATTATTTTATTTTGCTGAAAATAGCTTGAAACCTTGGTTCAGGAAATAGATGGTGAATATTTTTATTTTTCATTCCATTTCGAAATTATCCCTAATTGTGGGTTTGACTGCTCCTTCTAGCGGGTTAGATGTCCTATCATGGACATCTCTCTTATGTGTTTAAATGTACACTGTAATATTTATAGGAATAATATATAGTCTATTGACTAGTTTTTTTCTTCTCGCTAGACCACTGGTAGCAAAAAGAATTTCTAAATTTTTTTGCTACCCTGAGATTTATTAATATATATATATATATATATATATATATATATATATATACATGTTTGTGTGTGTGTATGTATGTGTGTGTACCAGCCAGATGTATGAGTGGTTAGATGTAGGTGTTTACTTGCTTTTCTTGTGTGTATGTGTGTAAGCTGGCATGTAGGTGGTAGCTGATGGCATCAGCTTCTTGGTGCTTATGTGCGTGGTTTGCTAGAGTGTGTATACGTATGGGTGCAGGTACTTATCAGCCATGTATGGGTGTGTGAGTGTGAGAATACATGTCCGTTATTGCCTGCTGTATATATGTGTACGGTGCCTTCTTACTCTGTCATACACACACACACACACACACACACACACACACACACACACACACACACACACACACACACACACACACACACACACACACACACACACATTTTCAAAATGTAACCACATGTAAATCGTTGGTGATTTTTTTTCGCTCCGTCTTCCTTTTCTCTTGGACTTTCCTCTGTTTCTTGTTTCTGAAGAAGAGCTTTGCTCGAAACGTAAAACCACCTTTCTTTCCTTTCATGAGCATCCGCAAATACTTTGCGTCCTCGTGTTGTTGTTTTTTCTTGTGTTTGTTCTTCGTTTTTGGGGATTTCCTCTGTGTGTGTGTGTGTGTGTGTGTGTGTGTGTGTGTGTGTGTGTGTGTTTGTGTTTGTATGCTAGTGCGGTTGAAACGGCGCTGCCGGAGGTGAGGAGATTTGGCGTTGGATTGAAATTTGGTGGTTTGGGGGAAAGTTTGGTCGTGTTAGAGGAAGAAAAGAGAGGAAAAGCATACGCGCGTGCCTGTGTGTATGTGTGGAACTCCTGTATATGGAGACGGACGTACGGATTACAGAGAATGTATAAGGTTGGTAGATCAGCACGCTGTGGTCTGTGTTGGCATCTGTGGTTAGGAACCCTGTCCCTGATTGTGGGGCACCAGTGTTGAGGTACCGTCAACATAAAGGTGGTATACATGAGTTGTAGGTGGCTAGTGGTTTGAAGACGGCAGCAATAAGTTTGTATTTCCTGTTGATAGACACTGCAGTCTGTCTCGGAGAGAGAGAAAGCTGCCAATTGCGGGTGTCGGGTAAGGAGGGACCCTGTCGATGATTGTCCATTCGATGTTGGAGTTTCATTCCGGATGAAACGAGCGAAAGAGGTGGAATTCTCTTTAACCTTGCATATAAGCGAATCCATATCCTGTGTGTACCGTCCCTTGAAGTCATTGCCCTTCATGCCGATGTAGTACCTTGTGATGCCATCGGATGGTGTGAGGGTGGGTTTTTACAGTACAGTCCTTGAAAAACAAGATCCTCTTATAAGACAGCTGGTAGAGTTTCGAAAATTAAAGTGTTGGGTTTGGAATTAGTGTGGATGCATATTTGCGCCTGTTGTGGCGCGTAGCGTTAGCAGCGATGTTGTCTAAGCAGGAGTAGCTCACCATGAAGTTATGTGGGTTGAAAAGCTTACAGTTTTTATGGCCCTGGGAAACTGTTTCTTAATCAACGGCAGGAAGCTCAAAGATACGTTAATGAAAACTTCTTGGTCAAATGGAGGATTGAACAACCAAACTATCTTTCTTTTTCTGGTTCTCTTCCGGTGCGGGGGTAGAGGTTTTAAGTCTTCCGGAAATAGGTACTCAAAGAATCAAACAATACTCACGGTAAGCTCTTCGTAGAGTATTTCACTATCAAGAAGACAGTTGTTGTTTTTAGGGTATAAAATTAACGTCAACGTGCTTCTGAAACTCCGGGTGTCACAATGGAGGAGAGTAAAAATAAGTAAAAGAAAATAAGCTTAATGTAAAATAAAATAAACTAAATTTTATTTTGTTTTACATATTTTATATTATCTACTTTATTCTTTCGTTTTATTTACCCGAGTTTCTAAATTGAGCGTTTCTTATATTTAAGAAGGTTGCATCATTAGCTAATAAATCCCAGGTCAATTTGTATATATTGAATAGACCCAGCTTAATTCGATAGAGCCAATTATTTAATGCCCATAAAATGTTCTTATGGGAAATCTTATTCATTGTTCTACACTACACGTATGTCCATAGATCTGTATGTATATTTATATGTATGTCCGGCGCTTTAGGGGTGATAATATAACTGAAAACAGAATACGAAACAATCATAAATATATGGAGTAAATACTTTTATCTCTCACTTCTCTTGAAATTAATTAATTATGTTTTGTATAATGAATACAAGTGGTTAAATGGTTAGGAATTTCAGCTTCTGTTCCTGTTCCTACATTGGTGAGTTAAATTTTTTAAGCTGTTGTATTGGTACTTCATATCACATTGCTTTTATCTACATAACCATGATTTAGATTTTTTTTACTCTGTCTCAATGAATTTTATAAAATATATGTTAGTTCATCAAAACATCAAACTACATATTTCAAATAATGTACTTTAGTAATTAAGAGAAATTAATAATTCCCTCAAACAGCATTGCTGAAGAGTCAGAATTACTAGGATTAAAAAAAAATGAGAGACGCTTAGAATATGTTTTATAATTTTATTAAATACGAAGCTTTTCGTAATGCAGCTTTCTTCAGAGTGTCGTTTCCGCCATTAAACCATAAGACAAGTCTTGCTTTAAAACTGGAACAGTAAGAAAATGGCATTGATGTCGATCTCTTTCTTTGGCCTAAAAGCTCAGCATGTAAAAATACATAACTTGAAATGTATAAATAGGCAGGAACGGAAAATGAAGAACACTTAATAATATTTCTATAATTAAGAGTTTGATATATACACACACACACACACACACACGCACTCATACACCCATATATATATATATATATATATATATATATATATATAACAAAACAAAAGATGCGAGATAGTTTATAATATATTTACTTACACCACTTTGCGTTTCATTAACAAAATAATTATATTGTAATTTCTACAACCAATTTGCATTGACAGATCTTCTGAGATGTGTAACTTGCATTCATAATTTAGTAATAGAAACGCTGTCACCATCCCAGTGAAATTACGAATGAGAGTTATGGCAAATTTGACAATGTGATCTGATTATATAATTTCCATTATATAACTAATAATAACCCTTTGTCAATGAGACGTGCACAAGATAGTGTAACTAAATATTTTATAACCACTCTCCACTGTTTTGTTTTCTATGTGTAGTCTGTGATATATCCAATAGTGAATTCCAGCCAAAATAATATTTAGGCTTTAATACAAGTCCTTCTCACAGTTTCCATCCAGATATATGGAAATACAATGCAGCATCAGCAACTGAATAAGCACTAGTACCAAAAGATTTCGCTGGAAAAAGAAAAATTGTGGACTGGTCTGTTTATTGTCAACGACTGTCACTTAAATTGGTAAAGGTGGCTGAATGAGAGAAACAATAGAAGCTTCCGGCATTTTGTCCCATTCTTAGTTTAAGTAGTGTCGAACGTAGCCGCCTTCGATTTTCATCCCTCTGCGCTTGATAGAGTAAGTACTAGTCACGTTAATGGTTCGGATGTGTTAACTACACAGCCGCAAACTAATATGTACAAGCGTAAAATATAAACTTAAATTTTCAAAATTAGGGTCTGGTTGTATGAAGATTACCAGCAAAGTTGTGGTGTTAGTAAAGTGCATTAGATGTAAAGTTCTACTGAAATCAGAAAAGTTGTTTGGAAAGCTCAAGAGATTTAGACGGCTAGAGCTTCGCCCTTGTTTGTATGTTGCTAAGCAGCAGAGACGTGGAGTTGTCTTTGGTGAGGACACTTACCGATTAAACCAAACGTTTCTAACTGATCTGGTGACTGTCAATTTCCGATACCTGGCTAAATTAATGAGTGTTATACACATATATTGACCGTATTTATGGCATTTGCTGATAAAAATAAATACAGGGACCAGAATAAGATTGATCTGCCAACAGCCAATGAAAGGGTCTGTGGACGATCTTACAGTGACAAACACAACCCATGTGGAGGTGAAACGAATGATGACTTCAACTGAATAAACAGTGATACGTGACAGGTTAAAGCTTAAGCCTAAGAAATATAGGAATATGGTGATCAGGAAAGGAAAATTAACAAACAAGATCAAGCAGCAAATTTAAGGAGAGGTTATTCTATTGATGTAGGAAAATACGATCAAATACCTTCGAAAGTGATCTGATTATTCACACATTAACAGAAGCAATGTCGCCAATATTTAGAAGCAGAGGAGTGGCTGAGAAGGAATGAAAAGTCATCGCTTCTGGGAAGATTCAAAGCATGGACCTCTACCACAGACTGCCTCTAAGTCCCATATGGTTGTTGACTATGTATGACATTCTAATGACATGGATAGAAGAGGTGGAGAGGAAGATATACAAGTACTCCGAAGATACTTGGGTATCCCTTCATGCTTCATTAGGCCTGTACATAATATCTGGACAGCTCCAACTTACCCTGTCATTCGTCATGGATGAATTCAAGGTCGCAAAATATAGAGCTTTAATGATGTACAGAGACGCCCACAATGAGCATGCCAGACATGCAGATATCACTAAAAATTGAGTGACATGCAGATATCACTAAAAATGAGTAGCCAGCACTACAGTTGCATAAACTGAAAACGACATCTTTGGAATTACGTGCACTGGCTGGCAGGTTTTCGGTTTTTTTCTATTTCCAGCAATGGAAGAAGAGAGGTACCAAAGAAAGGAGAGCCATAACCCAGGCAGAAGTACTGCATCAGAGAAAAGAAAAGAAGCTCAAGAGCTGTAACGATGGTATCTCAGAGAGCCTGGACAAAATAGAACCTCTCCACAAAAAGATAACCTGGACTGACCTGTGGAAACTAGGACCTTTACGTATCTCTTTCCTGTTGCGAGCAGTGTATGACAATCCCTCAGTGCCAATAAAGCTGCATAGATTAGCTATGAAGGTGATCAGCAGTGTCAGCTCTGTGGAGAAAAGTGCACTTTGTAATTATCTTATCAGGGTGCAAAACAGGCTCACTCAAGTGGAATGCAAGTGACTCTATGACAAGGTGCTTGCAATATTCGTTCACAAAAGCAAGAAAGACACAAGAAATACCGACAACAGGGGAAAATAACGCCAGCAATCAAGTTTGTGAGAGGAGAAAAGAAAAACCAATGATGACCGCAAAAGAAAAAGCAGTCTACTACTTGAAGCCAATAATGGAATATGAAAACAGATCGGGGGTAAGATTGTAGATTCCCCAGGTCGTCTAGACAACAGTGAAGACAGATGAGGTTTTCTTGCCTGAAAAGGCAAAAAAAAAGAACGATCTTGATCCAGCTTACAATCCTGTGGAAAGAAAGGTGCGATCAAGCCATTGAAAAAAAGCGATCCCAGTATTAGAACCTTTTGCAGAATTGCAAGGAGATAGGATGGCAGTCATGGCTTTTACTACTCAAGGTTGTCTCAATCCATATGAAGAATGTTTGCAGCTACTGGAATAAGAAGACAGCAAAAGACAGATGTCCGCATGATGGGATAGGCAATAGAAAGAACGCTTTGCTGGTTATAGAACAAAAGAGGGAAGTTAAGCTGGAATTCCAGAGGAGATTGATGGGCAATGATTTGGCCACCACTACTGACTCACTAATGGGAGCGTGTTACAGTTCAGAACCGAAGCAACTAATAATCTTGGATACTACTTGATGGCATGAATTCTTCCTACCTAAAGCAGCTAGATTCAAATGTAAATGAAAATAAAACATCTTTTAGATATAATCAATATCATAATATATACATACATATATATATATATATATATATATATATATATATATATAAATCACGTAGATGAGGAGAAGTGTGCAAAGAAAATGCTCTGCATGTTACATCTCAATACTGCTTTTATCTTTGAGAAAGAAAAACCTTGGAAACTATATGCCATGATTTTAAAAAGAGAGACAGCGGAGAAAGAAACTTTGAAATCTCATATCGAAAATGCGCAGAGAAATTCATTTGTATTTAGCCCAAAATCTATGAGTTGACACTCCATTACTATATCAATCAGAGCCTTTTAATTGTAGCTTAGTCAGTACAAATACTCTATAACATATGTTTCAGTAGATTGAAATGCAGAGCTGAATATTTCAGGAGGAAGCAATCCTGCTTGCTTCAGTTTACGAGCTATCATTGTAGTAGACAAGCATTATAGTCTTCATTTCTCCTACTTTAATGACTAGCTGATTAATTGAAATATTTCTGCCAAGGAAGTAGTAAGCAAAAAAGTTAATTCAGGGTAACAAAGTGAATTTAGAGAATTTGGAAATATTTTTTAAAGTAAGTACAAAGAAATAAATTGACTAAATAATACAGTAATTAATGCAGATTCAAGTAGATGAGAACAGAGCTTCATATTTTTAAAAAGTGCCCAGCAAAGTTTGTCTCATATGCCTTTCTTAGGCGCATTAATGTGGTCGAAACCAGCTAGTGGATATAAACGGCCTGAAGCTTATCGCCTATACTCCAGAACTCACTACGTGCATGGTTCAAAGTGATAACTATATCAGAAATTTCAATGGTTAAACATGTCAATTTCGTACATTGGCGCGAAGTTAAACATTTTGATCGATTATACACAGGAACGCAAAGACTAGTATTTAACTGGTATTTATTTCAGCAACCTTGGAAATATGGAAGGCATGTAATATAAAGCTCTGTTCTACCAATGCAACCATATTACAAATTTAAGAGACAGAGAATTTAGAATGTAAATGCGAAAAAATTGTGTGTGCGATTAAAATCCAGTATAAACTATGCCTCAAAAGTTTTTTCACCCATGATAAAATAAAACGCCCACCATGATTTGAGAGAGAGAGAGAGAGAGAGAGAGAGAGAGAGAGAGAGAGAGAGAGAGAGAGAGAGAGAGAGAGAGAGGGAGAAAGAGAGAGAGAGAAAAAAGAGAAGGGAGTGACAGTGAGAAATAGAGACAACCTCTGAAATTGGTTTATATAAAGTAAGTATACCGAATGAATTATAAGGTTAAAAGAAAAATAGAAAAAAACAAAACAACAAAAAGGACGCACAATAGAAATCAATGTAACTAAACCAGCAGGAAAAATAGCATTTAAGTATCTCTTGAAACAAGTTTTATTCGAATTATCGTCATCACCTTCAAAATCCTTAAGAGAAATGTGTCGTAAATACACAACGCAGTAAAATATTAGATTCTAAGCAAAATTTAGTTTTGATTTCAATTTGAGAAAATTCTACCTTTCGTTTCCATGAAAATGTTCCTTTCTATCTCTATATCTCCTACCCTGTGCATTCATGATCACTAGTATGGAAATTAAAGATTATTCCTTTAAGTTTTCATTACTGCAAATATTGATTTCAAATTTTAGTACAAGGCATGCAGTTTTGGGGTGCTGGACTAAGTCGATTAAACCAATTGGTATTTATTTTATCGACCCCGGAAGGATGAAAGGCAAATTCGACCTAGGCAAAATTTGAACTTAGTACTAAAGACAGATTAAATACCGCAAGGCATTTTGCCCGACATGCTAACGACTCTGCCAGTTTACCGCTTTCATCACTACAAACATTGATTACAAATATTGATTTCAAATTTTGGCACAAGGCCAACAAGTTCGGGGGGTGCGGGTAAGTCGATTACATCGATCCCCGTGCTTAACTTATTTTACTGACTCCTAAAGGGATGAATGGCGTAGTCTACCTCGGCGGAATTTGAACTCAAAGCATAAAGACAGACGAAATGCCGCTAAGCATTTTGCCCGGCGTGCTAACGATTCTGCCATCTCACCGCCTTTATCATTACAAATATTGAAAATGTAATTACGAATTGATTTCATTCCGAACTACAAAACAATAAGTATGAAAAATACTAATCCTCATTTTCCTATCCACTTCATACATATTTCAGTGAATCAATTCTCGTTATCACTTATTCAGCTGTAGGTTTATTTCAGGAATATTTAGATTTATTCAGGAATTAGTAGTTGGTTGAATGTGACCGTAAACATATATAGAAACAATGCAGTCGATGATAAAATTACAACATTGGGTTGAAACAAGTCAGGCAGAATTCTTTCTTCTGTCCAAGATATTTTATATTAACAAAAGTTTTTATATATATCTGGTATTAAACTACGTTGACTAAGATCTATAAACATATGTTGTACAGTATAGTACAAACAGCATCATCTTTCGGGGGCAGATACCCTATTTTATAAGCTATCTTTTATTTTTTATGTCGGGCGCCGCCTTAAAAGGTCTTTAATAAAATTACAGTGACGTAAACAAACCGATACTAGTTGTCAAGCAGTTATTGAAGACAAAGACACACACAGACATATAATTTAGGGAAAAGGATTTGCACAATAGTGTCTGATGGAAATACTCGGGACCACCGTCTTCAAGACCTCAGAACAACACTAACTGAGACACAATATCCACTCTCAGTTGTAGATGATGGAATTAAAGGTGCCAAGAAATGAGGCTTTAAATCACGAAGGGAAGCTAAACGTAACACTGCACTACATCTGAAAATACTACCGTATATATCAACTCACAACCCTAGGAAGAATGAGGCATACAACACTATTGTACAAAATCTACCTATGCTCACCAGGGATCCAAAAATGAACAACATTCTGAAAAGAACATAAATTCGTCAAATGCAAAAAGCAAGTCAAATCGCTGAAAAGACTTCTGACAAATGCGAAGCTTTACACAACAACCACGAAACCAATGGTTAAAAAATATGGATGTCCAAACTGCAGAATATGCCCAACCTACCGGAAGGCTCGGAATTCCTATTCAGGCAAGGAGAGAGTCACAATTAAAACTAACTTCACTTATGTTTCCGAGAATCTATATGTTATAACATTTTTCAGGTTGTGGACATAACTATATAGCACGGAAAAGTATGGCTCTTAGTCGGAGAACCACACTACATAAGGAACAGATCCGTTTCCCACAGTACAGACAGATTCCGTTGAATGAACACATACAGAGATTTACAGGTAATATCCAACCAAACGTCACAGTTTACCCCGTCTACTAGTGCAAAGAAACAATTTCTGTCCAAGAACATTTAAATAAAGAAAATTTATTTATCGAAAAATACACAACACACCTAAATATTAGCGCATAACCAACTTAACCCTAACCCATCACTGTACATATTTCATCTCACTACTTTAACTTTTGAGTTTTTGTATAATTATTTATTACCCTCACAAAAATGAGCAACTGCCTCCCCTGTCCCGAATAATAACGATCACCAATTACCGCCCCTTAGATGTTTCTACTTGTTGATTCATTCACAAACTTCCTTCCAAGAACATGGACTAAAATCCCCTTAAGAAAATACAAAATTACAATAATTTCAATGTCATGATCAACGAAAGCGAAACCGGCCGACAAACAATACACTTTCACTTATAAAATATATTTAAAAATATATCAAAATTACGTAAGCTATGTACATATACAGCAAGATTCTTTCAGTTTCCGTTTTCCTAATCTACTCAGAAGGCTTTGGCCGGCGTGTGGCTAGAGTAGAAGGCATTTGTGCAAGGTGCCACACCACAAGACTGAACCAGGAGCCATATGGTTAGGATGCAAACGTCGTACTACACATCCAAACCTACGAATATTAATATTTTATTTTCTCTATTATTGGCTAATATCTATTGATTAGCCTATACTGTATAGACTGGTGTAAGCACCATGTTATATGAAATATTTTCGTTGTCATAAAGAGAGACTAGCTGAACTAGTTTCAGTCATTTGTTTAGATTTCCTCAGCGGCCAAATGCACTTTTTTGCTTTGCAATCATGAAGGCGGTGAGCTGGCAGAACCGTTAGCATGTCGGGTCAAATGCTTAGCAGCATTTACTCCGTCTTTACTTACTAAATTGAAATTCTGCCGAGGTCGACTTTTCCTTTCATCTTTTCGGGTTCAATAAAATAAGTATCAGTTGGTTTAATCGACCTAGCCCACCCCCAAAACTCCTGGCCTTGTACCAAAATTTGGAATTAATATTTGCAGCGATGAAAACTTTAAGGAATAATTTAAAATTCCCATTATAGGGATCATGGATGCACAGTCTAGGACGTATCATCGAGATAGAGATTTTTTGTTATTTCGTCTTTTCTAAGGAATATTTTCATGTTTCAAAATGGTTACAAATTGAAATCAAAACTAAATTTTGCTTAGTATCTATTATTTTATTGCTTTGTGTATTTGCGATGATACTAATTTCTTTGATTTACTAGCCTGTAGGTCTGGCTAAGTCAAATTGTTTTTTTGTATTCTTCCTTTCTACTTGGAGAGTTTAAATGTAGTTATAAAAATATGTCCTTCTGCTGAAATATAATTTCAGTAAATTTCTATATCTTTGTGCAGCTGATGATTGCTCTGCATTTTATATTTGTTGTAATGTTCACATTGCTTAATTAAATGGAGTCGCATGAAACGTTTGTACTGCATTAACTTTGGATATCCTTGTTGCTTATTTTGACTATATATATATATATATGTAAGTGTTGATGTGTTTGTTTTTATGTCTGTGTTTGTCCCCCATCATCGATTGACAACTGATGTTGGTGTGTTTTCGCCCTCGTAACCTAACGGTTCGGCAAAAATGATACAATAAGCACTAGGCATTCAAAGAATAAGTCCTGGGTCGATTTCTTCGATTAAAACCTAGCATGGTGGGAATCAAATGACTGAAACAAGTAAAAGAATAAAAGAATACACGCACACACACAAACACAAACACACACACAAACACAAACACACACACAAACACACACATATAGTTCTTGTATTCTTGTATTTGGTTTGCAAGATTCTTTATGTGAATTCGTGTGTTGAAGCATATTTTATTTTGTCTGGGGAGATTTCCACTCATTTGCTTATATATTTTTCTGGTTATGTACACATCACTCTACGCACCGCATATGCTTGTTTACTCATACACATACACACGCACGGTCCCATACTTACATAGAAACATGCGCTCGCTCGCCCATACATATGAACTCACACA
>NC_142928.1:85543197-85560697 GCF_046866305.1 Octopus bimaculoides
ACACGAAATGCAAAAATTTTATATAAAAAGGTCCGACTTAGTATACAAATGATGTAGAGAATTGAAGAGGTTGTGGGAAAATATTACAAATCCAACAGTTGTTTCTGGGGGCTTGGTGGATATATGTGTGTATGTGTGTGTGTGTGTGTGTGTGTGTGTGTATGTGTGTGTGTGATAGAGAGAGAGAGAGAGAGTGAGAGTATTAAGCGTTCTTAAACTGCTAAAATAACTCTTTCGTTGCCAAAAATATTAGCACAACACTCCATATTTCTAGTTTAGAGTTCATTTTGTTAAACCTTACATGAGAAATACAAAATATCTATTCCCATATTTATCTCAAATTTGTGAAATCTGAAAGAAAAATTTGTAAAGTTTCACCTAAGAAATAATTACATATAATTATTTAATGATAACGAGGTGAAAATGAAGTACGGAAAAAAACCAAAAGTAACCCATTATTTTGCCAAGTATATAGTAATGACCTCTTAAACCTTTGAAATAAACATTATTTTCATGCAGAAATACTCACAGTTAGATTGATAAGCTTTAACCTTGAAAAAAGAACAGCATTATTATTATTATTAATCAAATAATAGAGGCAACATGTTAAATATTGCGAAAAATATTTCAGTTATTTCCATCTCAGTTTTAAACTAAGTAAAATTTGTTTGTGAAGAGTGTCTAAAATATGAAACATGAAAAGCAGTGTCTTAGCATGGCCTTGACCATTTTAGCTAAAAGAAACTAAAGAACATATCAATATTTTAAAGCTTGTTAGGTTTAAATTTAATATGAAAAAGTACAAATGACATCAATTTATATTTTTAAAAAATTTATTTTCAAGTTCAAATGTACGTAAAAAACTTTAAAATTAAAGTGTAAAAAATAAAGATGTGAAAATTGTTATAAAGTAAAAAAAACTGTATATACTTTTTAAAGGGAATAAATATTAGTAAAACAGAATTGTAGGGGCTTTTCTTGCTCTTAAGCAGTACGTTTCAATTTAATTTTCGAAACAAAAACTGCACCAATTAAAAAGAACATACCAACATATTTATTTAGTTCCAAAGGATTTCAAAAAATCAACAATAAAAATAAAGACCTTTCTGGTGAAATTATTTATAATCGCTCTGTTTAATGAAACATCTAAGTAAATGCTAACAATGAATCTTTCTTAAGGCAATCGCTCTTGTAAATATTGTCCATGATTTCATCCCATTTTAAAATTTTCTGTAAATGATTAATTTTAGTAACAACCAATGTTTTGCAGAGAACTATCGCTTAAAATTTGCATTTCGACAGAACTCACATGCATATAGCACGAAGGGGAATTAGTTCTATTAATTACTGTTAGAATAATATTTTTATTTATTGTTTTACTTTGTGGTTTCAACTCAAGCCAGCCTAAGAATTGTGAGAATTCATAAATCAAAACAATACTGCCTGAAATGTTGACAACTAATTTCTGTGCCAATTGATTGGTGAAAGTCATTTCGAGCCATATCTAATTTCGGTCTTGTGACCTTCATGAGTTTTGAAGAGGAACTAATACTGATAACTTTCTTTATTGTTCGATGGGACAAATGTTGCTGAGAATAATAATAACACATTTTAGTATTTTGTAAATACATTTTCATATATTGTTTAGAATATATATATATATAAACAAACATACTTATAGCTCTAAATTCTCTTTAGAAAATAATATTATAAAATATAAAATGTAATGTAAACAACATTAGAGAGTCAATTAACTAAGATAAGATAAAACAATGGAAAAGACAACCAATACTGAGAATGCTTTACTCATACCAGAGCTGTTTCTATAGACTTTTCTTTGATTTATTGACTGAGGTGGTCGAAAATTTGATAGTGCCTTTCCATGACTATCTTTAGCCTTCCAAAACTTGTCCAGCTGCAATATATTACAAGAGAGAATTTTTTATAAATATTAATATTACTGTAATTTATGTTAATTTTGAGAATGGTGGAAAACATTATGCAATTAACTAATTAATCCTTTTCTTTCGTATCGAATTTAAAGTGATAACATCCTCGACTGAAGAATATCTGCTTGTCTATAATTATTATCTCTAGTTTATTTACACTCATACCAATGTCTATTAAAGGAGCCCTGTATATCTATAAGGGGGAAAAACATGACAACGATACAAATTAGTGATATTGGTGCTGCTTATGTGCTCTCTTTTGAAAATTAGATGCGTTTATATAAACTAGTTTTAGATTCATTCCATAAGATGCTGTAGATAGGTGTATAAAGATCAGTACGCTTGGACATGCTATTTACATAAGATAGAAAATATGATACATATTTACTTGTATCAATATTCTAATTGGATTGTTGCTAGAAATATGATGGGATTTACGAACCGAACCTAAAATATATCCTTACACTACTTTTCGAGATATAAATAATTTCTTAAGTGAACTCAGACAATCCAAAAAGTAACCTCCAATATGAACAATTGACAAACGTAATTAGCTATTGTTGGCTGCTCTTTTTATCATGCTGCTTTAGATTATTTTACATTACTGTTGATTCTTTTGCTTTTGAGATTTTAAGTCATTTTTCTAAAATTTAACCTTTTAGCATTCTGTTTACTCATACTATTCAAAATAAATCATGCGTTATCTTTTAGCTTCATAATCTCAATGACGATATTTCTTATTTTTAGAATGACACTATAGAATAGATGTGATCTGACCAGTTTCAACATAAAACAGCTAAAATATTTGAGCTGGATACGGCCAGTTTAAATGCTAAAGAATTAAGATAGCACACCAAACTGCGGAGCTCTCTTGCAACATCAATCTGCAGCTACGATCATAAATCATTAAGTAAAATATCCATTAGCAAAATTGTTTGTGATTTTAGTTGGCTTACCTGAGCCTGAGATATTGAGAGTGGCGTTTCATAAACGGTCCATATGACTGCTTCAGAGCAAGGAGGAGTTGTAAGGCTTCCATTGTATCGGAAATATTTGTTAGAATCAGTTGCCTCTGAAATCAAGCCCTTCAGATCGAATTCTTTTATACTCTTTCCCGAACCTAAGAAAGTAAAGCATGAATTTATATATTCTACAAACCAATCTTTAATGTTAGTTATGTATATTTTAAGAAGTTTTAAATGTATTCTTTTCAATAAATACATGTACAATATGCTGACATTTCTCAATAGGTTCCGTACTTTGCTTCATCTAGGGCTGTGAAGTTTAGCAAACAAATATGCACACAAAACAAGTTTTTTTTTTTGTATATATAGCTGGTGTTTAAAATATACTGTTATCTTAATGTAATTTTAAGTGATTGATAGTTCTATATAATTGTACTTAACTGATATTCATATTTTTACTCAAGAGTTCCACATACAACTGGTTTAAATCGGAGTGATTTCTTAAAAATATCTACTCGTAAATAGCCAAAATATACACCCTCTTTTGGTAAGTGAGAACCTGTTAATAATTTCCTTAATGACTCAGAATCACGTATTATGTAAAAGACAAAACTGATCATTTACAGAAATTTAAAAAGTAAATCCGTTTGAAATATTTTTCTAATTTTTGTAACACTTATGATGCCTTAACTTGTACTAAACTACGAACAACTTTGTCCACTTGGTTGAAAATTACTACAGGCTAAGAACGACACACCGTTTTGCAAATGTTTAGTAAACTTCATATAGGAGATCAACAAACTATTCTACTTTATCACGAAAACCGATGTGCACTATCATTATTTTTTTATGTCAGAAGTTTTGTATGATACTGTGCCATTCCAATGTTTTCCAGGTCCACGTATGATTCACGGTTCTTTTATGCACCATACATTCTTCCTTGTTTGACCAATGGGTTGTACACATGCCCGTTTATAAAGATGATAACTCCGCAATATGAGCGGAATAAAATGTGGATAAAATATATTCTTCACACACACACACACACACACACACACACACACACACACACACACACACACACACACACACACACACACACACATATATATATATATATATATCAATACTCACTCGTAACGCTGTCAACGTCTGGTGTGATTGTCTTTAATTGAGCACTTTCGGTTCCAAGCTGTAACAGCAAAAGGTGTTTGTTTCAGCTATTTCATAAAGTATCACTTGCTACTAAAATCAAAAACATTAACATTTATGAAATTTTGTAAAAACTAACCTTGAAAAAGAAACCAAGAACAGCTAAACCATCACCATGATTCAAGGCCGTGTTTACATCATTGTATTTCGAGTTGATGTGTACAATATGCATCTAGAAGTAAGAATATAAAATAAATTACTATTACAAAATTAAGATATTTATATATCTAGGTATACACACGTACGCGCGCGCACACACACACACACACACACACACACACACACACACACATATATACAAGCATACATACATACATATATGCATACTTATAGACATGAAAACACATACACACATACACGCACACACACAAACGCACACACATGCACACACACACGCGCACAGACAAATCGCCACAGACATACATTCGTACAAACCAACAACATGAGTTAAATGATATATGTGTATATATATATATATATATATATATATATATATATATATATATATATACATACACACACACACACACACACACACATATATATATATATATGTGAGTTGAAGGAAATAACATTTTAATGCTGAAAAATTGCAAACCTTGTGTCAGCTCAAAATTAATGCAATGCAGATATAATACATTGAACGAAGAAGGGCTACAGTCTTACAGCAACAATCAGTGCATCTTTTCATATGCATATTACTAAGATGACAATTAAATATACACGAGTAGCCAAACAGATTCAAAGAACGTTCGGGATAAGAGGAAGGAAACCATGATGTTTCTATGTGGTCATTTGTACTCAGTTGTCTAGATTTTTACTCCCAATTATGATCACCACATAGCGTGAATTAATGGCGAAAACTGAACCAATTCAACGACGCTATACAAAAAGATTTTTTCAACGAAATGTTGAGCAAGGTTGAAAAGTTAACACTCTACTTCCTACAACATAGACAGGAAAGATATGTAAATGTCTGGAAGACTCTGGAAGACAGTGCATCAAATGTTGACATTGAAAGCTACACTAATCCACGAACATGGCAAGCACAATATAGCACCAAAGATTCCATCCCCTTCAAAGACCAGATACTGCATTAGCTTAGGGTTCTAACGCTTACATCTTTCAATATCCTACCGAAAGCCTTTAGAAACCTACATAGTGTGGATGGAGGTGTTTTCAAAAGGCAATTGGATCTTCTACTCCTAGAAGGTGAGGATTCTCCATCCCCCAGTACCATGTGTTTTGTGATTGTACGTGACCGGAGGGATGAAATCATGCCTCATCACTCATTTTTGTACCGGAACGGGTGTAGTTCACCATTAACAATGCTATTCAAAAAACCATGTGCAATAAGTTACTCGTTTGCTCTTGCCATCTACTTAAACTTGTGAAATATATGGATTTAACTTTAGAATTTTCAACAACCGTTGGCGTGACCTCTTGCTTATGTGAGACTGCTGCAGAAATTTATCTGATGTTCGAACAGTAAGGTTTCTTTGTTTTGGGGCGTTGTGCATTGATCCCGTAATGCGACACTGCTTAACCGATATTTGTATCGTTCTCTTTGTCAGTTAGCCTATACCCGGAAACACACACACACACACACACACACACACACACACACACACACACACACGCACACGTATATACATATAGAGAGAATTCACAAAAAACAACAGACGAAGACAGGCGGTGTAGAAAACAAACAGATGTATTAGTATAACGTTCGGGAGTTGAAAAAGTCTTTAACGTTTCGAGCCTACGCTCTTCCACAGAAAGGAACACAGAAAGAAACAAGGAGAGAAAAAAGGTGTGTAGTGGTTAGCGATTTATCATGGTGAATGCCGGACAGAAGGGTCACACAGGAGAGCTAAGAAGAAGTGGAGATAACAAAGTAATAGTGATCCCAAAACGAAGGAGCGCGTAAGAGAGTGCTGGTGATCTTGACGTGTGCATGTGTGTATGTGTAGGTGTGAAAATGTGGGGATGGGAATTCGTCAGTGCTGGTGTGTGTGTGGTGGTGTGTTGTGATGTGATGTGTTGTGTGGTATGGTGTAGTGTGGTGTGGTGTGATGGTGTTGGGAGGTGGGGGCGAGAGGGAGAAAGCATGGGTGGGTGTGGGTTAGGCTGAGGGTGGGATATGTGGGTAGGCAGTGGTTGGGGTGGGTGGGTATGTGGGTAGGTTGGGTGGGGGTATAGGTGGGGCGTGTGGGAGAGGGTGTAAGGGATGGGATGGGGTGGGGTGGGAAGGATAGGGAAGGTGGGGTAGGAGTGTGTAGAGGTGGGGTGGGCTTATGATGGAGGGTTGACGATGAAGGGGGAAGGGGAAGGTGGGTATGAGAGAAAGAGAGTAAGAGAGAAGAGAGAAAGAAAGTAGGGGTGAAGAGAAGTAGGAGTCGGAGCAAGAGAGGAGAGGTGGGTGGGAGGAGGTTAGATGAAGAAGGGAGGAGGGTTGAGCCCATGTGGCGCAAAGGAGCGATGATAGAAAATTAATCCCTGTTCACGGCCCAAACGGGAGTCTGGATAACCCCTGTGCAAGGACAATCCTAACACGGACAGGTGTTGCAAAGAGTGACCGGTAGAGCGGAAATGGCGTGAGACCGGGGTGTCATTGCCAAGGTGGATGTCTCGGAGGTGTTCCACGAACCGGTCAGCCAAGCGGCGTCCCGTTTGTCCGATGTACAGAGAATGGCACAGAGAGAGCAAGAGATGCAATAGATGATATTGGTGGAAGTACAGTTGAAGGAGTCGGTGATGTGATAGGGTCGATGATGGGTGCCTGTGAAGAGGGTGGTGTTGGAGAGGTAAGGGCAAGTGCGGCAGCGTGGGCGGGAGC
The DNA here is from genome assembly GCF_046866305.1 of Octopus bimaculoides. NCBI lineage: Eukaryota > Metazoa > Mollusca > Cephalopoda > Octopoda > Octopodidae > Octopus > Octopus bimaculoides. The sequence goes on from NC_142928.1 coordinate 85,550,163, forward strand.
AGGGGAACGAGCCAGGTTGGGAGGTTGGGTTGGGGAAGAAGCTGTGGACCTAGAGGTTTCGTAGGTTGTGGGTTCGTTTGAAGGAGGGAGGGGTCAGTTAGGGAAGATGTGTGAAGTGGAGGGGTCGGACTGGAGACGGAAAGCTCGGAGAATGATGCGATGGAGAGGTAGGGTGGTGAGGTGGTAGGTGAGGGAAAAAGGGAGGTGGGAGACGGCAGGGCGGGTTTAGGGAAGAGAGCAGATGCACGGTCCATCGAACGTGCTCTGGCAAGGGCGGTGTGGATAGTGGTGAGGGGATATCCACGTAGGATGAAGTGGCGAGCCATGAGTTGAGACTGAGTCTGAAAGTCATGCGTAGACGGAGGAATTGGGAATAGGGGATGGAAGGCTTATGAGTGTGAGTCTGTGTGTTTATAGTAGATGGAGGTGGTAAGAGTGGAGTGATGAATGCTAACCGAAATGTCAAGAAAGGAGACAGAGGTGTCAGAGATAGTGCAGTAGAAGTGGAGGGCAGGATGGAAAGATTTGACAAAAGAGAGGAAGGAATCTAGATGTTCGCGGGAGAGTGAGGTTGCACCGATATAGTTGTCAATATAACGGCCATATAGTTTGGGAGTGGGACCAGTGAAACTTGAGAATATTTGGGCCTCAACATAGCCAACGAACAGGTTCGCATAGTTGGGGCCCATTCTCGTTCCCTTGGCCACTCCCGAGAACTGCTGGTAGAAATCGCCCGCGAACGAGAAGCAGTTGAGTGATGTCTCATACTTAATGCATATACACCGTTGACAGGCCAGCTATTGCGGTATTAGTCCTAAGGTGATATCTCTTAAATAAGAATTCGTCACCATCAATATAAGAAGCACTCATTAATGTTGCAGATAGTCGTACGGCTGAACAAAGATCCAGTGAACTCAAATGAGGTGGTTTTAAATTACAATGACCATCTATATCTCATATACATGAATCATCGTAAAGCCGTACGATATTAAATGAAAGTTCTAAGTTTTCTTCAGGTTTAAGTTACGGTTGTAACACCGAACAAGGTATTGGTTTTCATAGTTAGCATTTTATTCTATTTAAAGACGGGAAGAGTATAGAAGTATTATTCGGTAGCCATGATAAAACTCCGAGTTTCGGATGTCGGTGCGGAAACTCACGCCGCCATGTATGTGTGTATGTGGGTATGCGGGTATATATATAAATATATATATATATATATATATATATATATATATATATATATATATATATATGTATGTATATTTGGCGAATGTGAGCATGTGTGTGTTTCAAGCGAGGGTGGTTGAGTATATACATATAGGTGCATGTAGGGATTGGTGCGCTTACGCGAATACTATGGAATTTTTACTCCCTTCCCTTACTTAGTGGTCTATAACTCTTTTGTCTTAATAACGGTCAACCACACAGTAATTTCCCTTTATTGAACGGTCATTTTCATAGGAATTTTCAATGGCCAGATAACTGTAGAGATGGCGGCGTGGGTTTCCGCACCGACATCTGAAACTCGGAGTTTTATCATGGCTAAAGTGTCACATATTTTAACAGAAATATATATATATATATATATATATATATATATATATATATATATATATATATATATGTATGTATATTTGGCGAATGTGAGCATGTGTGTGTTTCAAGCGAGGGTGGTTGAGTATATACATATAGGTGCATGTAGAGTGAAGTATATTTGCCACTTAAATGCAGCTGACCCCTAAAGGTGGATGTTACTGTTGCTTTTAGCCCCAGGAGAACATCTCCTCCAGCTGGCTATTGACACACATCTGTGTCCTGTCTGTATTTGCAAAGGGATGTCATCCTTACAAATACAGACAGGACACAGATGTGTGTAAATAGTCAGCTGGAGGAGATGTTCTCCTGGAGCTAAAAGCAACAGTAACATCCACCTATATATATATATATATATACACACACACACACATACACACACACACACACACACACACACACACACACACACACACACACACACACACACATATATATATATATATATATATATATATATATATATATATATATATATATATAGTGAAGGCGCGTGGCTTAGTGGTTAGGACATTCGGCTCACGATTGTAAGGTCGTGAGTTCGATTCCCGGCGACGCGTTGTGTCCTTGAGCATAATAATTTTTCTATCGTCTTGGCTCAACAGCCCTCACTGTTTGTTTTTACTGTCTTGTTCTCACTGTCCTGTTCTTGTTAACACTTTCACCCTCTGCAAAAATCCCAAATTTTATTTAATTTGCTTTGCGGGAAGGACTGTTTCAACGAAGTCGCGTATTGTTCTTGCCTTCGTAACGCGGAGAAGATGAAACAGGGACAACTGGCGAAGGGGTATACTCTTTATATTGCATATCTCGTTTCTCTGTTTTTTTCGTTGTTCGAAAAAAGTTCGTTTTCTATGTGTTCGTTTCTCATTGTGTTTAACGTTTTATTAATGTCCTGTACCTATATATGCATGTATATATACATATAGATGTAGGTATGTACATATATGTATGGATATTTACATATATTTATATATTATTGATATTATATTATATATATATATATATATATATATAGTTCAAATTTACAGAAAAACAAAAGACGAAGACAGGTGTAGGAACAACAAGCAGCTGTATTAGTTTAACACTCGGGAAAAATGTAAAAGTCTTTGATGTTTCGAGCCTACGCTCTTCGACGGAACGGAATAAGAGGGAAAATGGAGAGAAAGAGTGAAAAAAAAATGGAAAGGGAAAAATGCCATCATGACATTATATCAGAATATCTAATATTCTTGTATAATGCAAGATAAAGAAAAGGAAATTCTCGCCACCTACCACTATTTCATTTTACTGTTTATCAAGTTATATATAACAACACAATTTCCCATCCTTTCGCTATTGGTATACAAGGATATGTGATATTTTGATATATTAATGATATAATAACGGCACTTTCTCGTGATGTTTCATGTGCTTTTCAAAAACAAGTTATTCAAATATGAATGCTTAAAAAGTTTGAAATATTCAAATAACTCCTTAATCTTGTATTTTATAAAAATGGAATTCAGGTGCAAGCTAAATTATTATATATTCATATGATCATTGATCTGTAGGCCAAAACATAAGGGTCAATTTTGCAACATGATTATTAAAATATATATTAGGGAAAATGATAATCCAAATCAAGCGTGAAAGGTTGAGGAGAAACAAGTCGAGCATTTTGAAACAACCAGATAGATTTGAAATAAGCGGATAGTTTGACTATGCTCAAAACTAGAAAAAATAAAACTTTTACTTAGCTTACTTCTAGTGGGTAATACTTGCTATCAACAGCGTGTTCCGATCCTTTCATTGCGTTATTTGCAGACCAATGGAAATGTAATTGGAGAGTTTCGTAATTTTCTGTCAGATTACCTCCAGATAAAATAAGTCCTTTAACATCTAATTGTACTGGAATCATTAATATGGTTTACATAAATATAGATTTAAATATATTTTCTGTATAAATAAAACAATTCAAAGGAGAAAAAAATACATTTCAAAATGTTTTCAAATTAAATTGAAATTTTATTGGCATCACTCGCTTAAGTACAGGCAATATCATTAGTCTGTTATATATTTTCTTCATGGAAAGTTGATGGCAATTTCGATATTCTTTTGATGCAAGCTATTAAAGTTTATTGGAAAGATATATCAAACTCAGACTCCTACCAAAGTAACAGACTTTACAGCATATTTGATATATATATATATATATATATATATATATATATATATATATATATATATATATATATATATATATATATAAATTAACAGAATGAGATAAAAAAAATCCAGGGCTGTGAAAGATTTCAGAACATTTATAAATAGGTCATACAGCTGTTTTCGGGACATTTTATATATCCCTTCATCGGAGACTGTGTGAGAAAATGGTTAAGAAATAATTATTCTAGATAAGATATGAAATAGAGAGTGAAGTGGAGGAATGAAAATAGACGTGAGATATGCAGAGTAAGTTCCAATATTATTAAAATATCGAGAGTTTAAAAAAGAAAATCCTCGATTCAATAACACCTTTTACAAACTCTATGCTTGGAATGACCAATTTTAAATACTATTGGAACTTACTCACAAGGTACAGGAATATTATATGTATACCATTCTGCCTAAATAATGGAACTGAAGATACAATATCCCTGCATATCTCACGTCTGTTTTCATTCTTCCACTTCACTCTCTATTTCATATCTTATCTAGAATAATTATTGCTTAACCATTTTCTCACACCGTCTCCGATGAAGGGATATATAAAAGGGATATATAAAATAAGAGTCAGAGGACTCTTTAGCTACAGAAAACACACTGTCTATTTACTGACACGTGTTTAGATTGGCATGCCAATTTTGCTTATTAATGATTATCGGTAATGCTTACTCTATATCGCGTGGTAAAGTTAAATTCTACCCCGTCAGTATATATAAATTTTACCATAAGAATCAGTGACTGATTCCGCAAAATGGTAATAAGAAAATTATGAAATAATCATCGTGGTTTGACGCAATCCAAAACCGAACAGGAAATAATAGCTAAATAACCAAGGTTAGAATCTAGAGTAGAGTACATTTATAGTAAATATATATAAAAAAATCAATGTGCTTTGTATGTATGCTTGTATGTATGTATGTGTTTGTGTGTGTGTGTGTGTGTGTGTGCGTATGTGTGTGCGTGCGTGTGTGCGTGCGTGTGTGTGTATGTGCGTGTGCGTGTGCGTATGAGTGTGTGCGTGTGTGTGTGCGTGTGTGTGTGTGTGTGTGCGTGTGTGTGTGCGCGCGCGCGTGTATGTGTAGTCCATTTTTCACTTGTTGGAACGATCAGCAAAGAAAGTACGGATAAATATCTACGATGGATAAATATCATTTAACGACTGCAGGAGTTATATGTGAGCTAATGCAAGTGTTATGTTCTGATAGGACAATAATCAGACAAGCTTGTATAGTGTGCGGTGAATGATTGCACGGTATACTTTACAAGCCTGTCTAATTAGTGCATTGTCAAAGAACTAGTTGTCACTCATGTATAACTCCAAAGTTCATTAAATTACATATGTGTGTGTGTGTGTGTGCGTATGTGTGTGCGTGTGCGTGCGTGTTGCGCGTGTGCGTGTGTGTGTGTGTGTGTGTGTGTGTGTGTGTGTGTGTGTGTATACCGCTCGCAAATATATTACATTCTTTTTCGTATAATCCAATTTCCTTGACTACTGGAGATGAGGTTGAACAACTGTCTTGTTTATGACGGCTATTGTGCTAGAAACACACGTCTACGACTGTTCTCTTATCTCAAGACTCTAAGTCCGTCCTTTTCCTCAATGGAATGTCAACAATAGAGAATTCTTAACTATTGAGATTATCTTCCCGTATCATGTGGTGCTAGTCTTAATTACCATTTAGTACTTACCATACATTCTTTAGAGATAATTTTAATAAATCCCTAATTTATGGGAAAGACAATAAAGGAAATCAAAATTGAATCCAAAGATAGGAAGGCAAAAATCGACAAATGACAAGGTAAAAAAAAAATCGAACTTGGCGATGCATGATATCTATATGAAGGGAATTTAACTAAATGATCCAAAATATTTAAGTTTTCCCTCTTACGCTTTTATCTCGACTGCATTTTAAATAGTGACAGTATAAAAATGATAAACAGTAGCAAATGAAAACTCACCAGTATGTCCATTATTTGTCAAGTTAGCGCTGCTATATTTATTATACTTCGTGAAGACAAATGGCTCGAAGTCTACATCTTCAACGCTGTCAATTTTAATGTCGATTGGTGACTGAGACTTTTTTGCGCAGTTCGGATTATCCTTTGACCAGCTTGTCACATCTGTTCAGAGATTTCATTATAAAATATATTCTAAGATATATATGCATATAAGCGAGGACACACAAAATATATAGAATCATATCGATACATACATGAACACACAGAGAAATACACATACATATACACTATATCTATAGGGAGAAAGAGAGAGAGAAAGGGAGAGATAGACAAGGTTATATATATATATATTAGGTCATCCCATAAATAATGCGATTTCTTCAATTGCTTGAACTAAAAGTCGGAGGGGAACGGGATAAACTACATGCATCAACTTGCTATAAAAGCAAGTAGTAATTTTAAATTGTACTTATTCTTAGTGCAAGTTTTGAAGAGTGCAATTCGATTTTAACAGTTACTTTCTCAAAGCTATAATGGAAATGACAAAGGAGCATATTCGGCATATTTTACTTTATGAGTTCAATAAAGGCAAAGACGCAACGGAAAGTGCGAGGAATATTAATACAGTATATAGGGATCGGACAATAAGCATAAGCCAGTGTCAACGGTGGTTCGAGATATTCCAAGCTGGAAACTACAGCTTAGAAGACGATTCTCGTCCTGGAAGATCTGTAGAGTTTGACGAAGACGTCCTGTAAATCTTGGTGGAAGAAAATCTCATCGTAACTGTTGAGGAACTCGTAGAAAAGCTTGCACCACATATATTTGCATACATACGTGTATATATATATATATATATATATATATATATATATATATATATATATATATATATTCAACGGAACAGCCTGCTCGTGAAATTAACGTGCAAGTGGCTGAGTACTCCACAGACACGTGTACCCTTAACGTAGTTTTCGGGGAGATTCAGCGTGACACAGAGTGTGAGAAGACTGGCCCTTTGAAATACAGGTACAACAGAAACAGGAAGAAAGAGTGAGGGAAAGTTGTGGTGAAAGAGTACAGCAGGGTTCGCCACCATCCCCTACCGGAGCCTTGTGGAACTTTAGGTGTTTACGCTCAATAAACACTCAACGCCCGGTCTGGGAATCGAAACCGCGATCCTACGACCGCGAGTCCGCTGCCCTAGCCACTGGGCCATTGCACCTCCATTATATATATATATATATATATATATATATATATATATATATATATATATATATATATATATATATATATATATATATATATATATATATATATATATATATATATATATATATATATATATATATATATATATATATATATATATATATATATATATATATATATATATATATATATATATATATATATATATATATATATATATATATATATATATATATATATATATATATATATATATATATATATATATATATATATATATATATATATATATATATATATATATATATATATATATATATATATATATATATATATATATATATATATATATATATATATATATATATAATGGAGGTGCAATGGCCCAGTGGCTAGGGCAGCGGACTCGCGGTCGTAGGATCGCGGTTTCGATTCCCAGACCGGGCGTTGAGTGTTTATTGAGCGTAAACACCTAAAGTTCCACAAGGCTCCGGTAGGGGATGGTGGCGAACCCTGCTGTACTCTTTCACCACAACTTTCCCTCACTCTTTCTTCCTGTTTCTGTTGTACCTGTATTTCAAAGGGCCAGTCTTCTCACACTCTGTGTCACGCTGAATCTCCCCGAAAACTACGTTAAGGGTACACGTGTCTGTGGAGTACTCAGCCACTTGCACGTTAATTTCACGAGCAGGCTGTTCCGTTGATCGGACCAACTGGAACCTTCGTCGTCGTAACCGCCGGAGTGCCACTATATATATACATGTATATACACACACACACACACACACACACACACACATATATATATATATATATATATGTACATATATAAATACAGACATATATACATATATACATAAATATATATGCATGTATATATATATATATACGTATATATATATGTACATACATATATACATGTATATATCTATGTATATATATATATATATATATATATATATATATATATATATATATATATATATTCGATTAAATAAACAGAAGATAGAATTGGTATAACTCTCTATCTTGTACGACGATCGTTTCAACTCTTCCTTCAACTCTCCTTTATAGATGGGATAATGTGCATCATACTATGTGGCATCAATCTTGCGGTCACTTCAGGTACATTCATACATAATGTAATGTCTCGCTAAAGATCTTGGGTTTGGGTAATCATGGTGTTATTTGCCCGTTTCAGTTAGGGAATGAGGCATTGCTACGATTCTCCTTATTATTAGATATCCATAACAAATAATATATATATATATATATATATTTATATATATATATATATATATATATAAAGATTTATGCATAAATAGAGAAAAGGATAAAGAGAACAGTGGCAAAGTTAGAAATATATTTTATGGATAGAGTCTTACAGCTGTTTCAAGGAAAATCCAATGCATCCCTTCATCGGAGACAGAAATATTAGGGGAATCGATTATTATATTTATAAGCGGAGAGTTATAGTAGGAAGTGAGAGCGAGTGTGATGCGCTGAAAAAAGATTTATTAAAGGAAAATAAATGAGAGAGAAATAGGTATTATGGGACAGGTGGAGGAAAAATTCCATCCATAAAGGATAGTCGCAGGGTCTGTCGAAACGATCGTTGTACAAAATAAAGAGTTATACCAATTCCATCTTGAGTTTACTTAATTGTTTATTATATCAACTAACACTGCGGAATCCTGAAGTAAAATCTAAGGCCTTCACAAACTGTTTTACCAATCCGAGTTTGATATGAAGTGGAGGTAATAAAATTTTGTTGGAATCTACTAGAGGCTGTTTGAGAACATTTAACACTCCTGGCTGAAGTTCCACTCCTGGGGGCTAATGTACTCTCTTGTAATGATCATCATCAGCTCTGCTGTCCCATAAGCAAAGGAAGCATGACTACTTTGTGTATCCCCCTTGCAAGCCATGCAAGAAGGCAAGCATCTTGAAATCACCACAAACATCCCACTTGAACTCAGCGTAATCTATTTTGTCGAGAAGTTCTTTGATATTATCGTAATTTTCTTTCTTCTGTATGGAGTGTGCAAGAGACAAAGAAGGATATTTATTTCCATTGTTGAGCAACACTGCTTTGAGACTTCGTGTTGAGCTATCTATGAACAGTCATGCTTGTGTCCAATAGCAGTAAACAAACCAATCACATCTTTACAATAACACAGATCATTCATATTTTCATTGTAAATTTCAAATTCTTCATGGCGTTTCCAGTATACAGATGTCTTGCAGTCTTCCCCCAGTAGATTCCATTTCTTCAATCTTGATGAAATAAGTTCAGCTCCTGACTTAGTAAGACCCAGATCCTTGATTAAATCATCTAGCTTACTCTGATTTGGAAAGAGAGGCTCCGAAGTTGTTCTTGGTACGAAAGCTTCCTCTATTTCTTGGCTGCTGGTAGTTGTTGACTCTTCAGATGAAATATTTTCTGCTGGTAGTGGTACTCGTAAACTGTCATCATGTGGGACAGGAGCTCTAGATGATGGTATGTCTGGATACTGAAGAGCTTGTCTTCCTTTCACTTTTCTGTACTTTTTCACTTCGATCATACAAAAGTAACAGTCAACGTGATGGTTCTTTGGCTCTCTCCATGCCCTTGGAATAGCAGAAGGCATTGACTTTCCCGTACCTCTTAACCATTCTTCTAGAGTAGATCGACTGCTTCTACGCATTACATGTGGGGCCCTTGTTTTATCCTGGTCACCCACGGGCATTCCGAAATGGAGTCTGTACGCTATCCACAATTTGGCAACTTTCACGATTTTATGTAATACCTGCTTTTTTCCAGTATAATAACCACACAAAATGCATCTGGAGAATTTTTACGTACTCTATTAGCCATCCTGAAAGTAGCAGAACTTAGTAATTGGTCTGAAAGAGAAAATTAGACATACATTTAATAGCGGAACATTATAACAATACCGAATATATAATAACATTGAAATTCGACATATTTTTTTAACTGTTGATGATACACAAAAGATAATTTCATTTTTGGAATCAGCAGAAAAAATGGATTGATAAACAATAAAAAAATACAATAAACAAATTTTTTTTGAAAATTCTTATATTGTATTATTTCTGTGGTAAAATAAGCATTTTTACGCCTAAAAATTAGTAAATTAATAAACGAAAATACATTACACTACTGCACTGTATAACACTTTAATTAAAATATATTAAAAGAAGATACGTAGTGTACCGTAGATGAGTAAACAAAGAACTGCACATATTGCATGCAAAACGAAACTCGGGAGGTGAGTGAGTGGTGTTGTTTTGCATGTATAATAAAATACATATATACAAATTATAAAAATAGTAATAAAAGTAAACAGTACAGTACTGTTTCTACGTCGCGGGTGTTCACTTATCGCGGCGGGTCTTGGAACATAACACCCGCGATAATCGAAGGATTACTATATGTGTGTGTATATATATATATATGTATGTATGTATGTATGTATGTATATGTATGCATGTATATATATATATATATATACATACATATGTATACGTATATATGTGTATATATATATATATAT
>NC_142928.1:85563197-85568197 GCF_046866305.1 Octopus bimaculoides
TCAAGTCTATTGTCAGCAATTAGAGCGTTTGAACCAAGCTTTGAAGAAAAAAAGACCCGCTTTAGTGAATCGAAAAGGAGTGATGTTTCATCAGGAAAATGCACGATCCCACACTGCAAAGATAACATCACAGAAGATCGAAGAGTTTGGCTGAGAAAAAATCTCTCATCTACCTTATTCTTCCGACCTTGCTCCTTCTGACTACCATTTGTTTCGTAATTTACAGAATCATTTGGGGGACATAACTTTCGCAAGCCAGGAGGAGGTCGAAACTGATATTTTAGAGTTCTTTGCTTTGAAACCAAAAGAGTTTTACATTGATGGGATTAAAAAGCTTGTAAATAGATGGAAGGAAGTCATAGATAATCAGGGAAGTACATTGATGATTAAATTTCAATTAAATATAACATTTGATTATTTGTTTTCTTTATTCAAAATTCGGACAGAGCTTATGGGATGACCTGATATACATACATACATATATATATATATATATATATATATATATATATATATATATATATATATATATAATGTATATATATATGTATGTATAAATGTATGTATGTATATATGTATTTGTATACAGAGAAAGAGAGAGAGGGAGAGAAAGAGAGATATTATATTTCTAAAACCTGCTCATGGTTTTTTCCTATATAAACTATTTGTATAATAAAATAAATTGTCCTCACCGGTATATGACCAACCTGTGAAAAAGAAAAAAGAAAAAAAAAGTTATTTATTTTGGAAAAGAATCAATATGTGAATACATGTAAAACGTTTCAAAATTTTTTATCTAAACTTTTTGCTCATAAGAAAATCGTGTATAATAAGTATAATTGTGTATTATAAATGTAATGTATAATAAATGTAATCCGAAAATGATAAGGAAATTTCAAATTTCTGTCAAATACACAATGTTAATTAAGCTGTTTCCCAATGCTCATTTTGCAACCCATTCACACAAATTGAGTTCCAACTTTAAGCACATTACCTTACATTTGTCGAAGTTTTATTTTTCATTGTTTGGATATCTTGTAGTTTATTTTATCGATCCTCGGAGGGATTGAATCCAAGGTTGTTGTCACTAAGATTTGATTTCAGAATGTAAAGTATTTAACTAAAAGCCCCCAACATAATTGATTTGATATCCTAGCGATTTTGAGAACGACAGCCAAAAATACTTATAAGCATTTTAACCCATCGAAACGTATCCTTGATTTAATTCTATAATGCGACCTTTACTTAAGTGCAAAACCAATATTTCAGGCGTTTGTGTAATTCAAAATGAGAAGTTTCATCACAGATTAACTTTAAACAGATTGCATTAGCTATAAGGCAATATTTATTCTCTACCATGATACTTGAAATATTTTCGTAAGCTTATTTTTTAACTTAATGATCTAAGCTTCTACACTTTAATGAGTTAATTTTCTTTCGTCTACATTGGAAGGTAATATTCAAATCCAAATCAATTAACATCTGGAGATCTTAATCAATATCGTGATTGATTATCCCGTCGAAAACGGCGTATGAGAGTTCAGTTTTTGCCGAACGACCTGCACAAATGATTTGTTTATAGTGATCAAATATTCATTAGCTCACTGTCTCCATCTAATCGATGTTGTCTGAAGAGAACCACGGTGTACCACGTGTCAGGTGTCGAGCTGGTCGTAGAGCAACGTGAGATGAAATGTTCTGCTCAAGAACCCAACGCACCATCAGATCCACGAATTGAAACTCCCACCTCACACTCGTGAATGTAACACCCTAACCACCAGGCCATGCGTCCTTAATCAATATTGTAAGAAGTATATATTATTTGAACAAATGTATTAACATGCGATATGTAAGGGTAAGGATAATCCACAAGAGGCGAAATATCAAAGTGGATAAAACATATAGTGAGTCCCTGTATCTCAAAAGATATCTTGTTATGTTTATGAGTAAAAAGACTTGCCTTAATATATTAACTAAGAAAATAGGTTTCTGGGGAAAAAGCACTATTTTACATACATAATACTTCAGAATCCAGAAATAATCCCAAACTCTTTGGACCCTTTTGTTAAATGATGCACTTATATTTCACAAGTGATGTCGTTTGGTACGGTTTCTTTATTTAAATGTACTTGAAGAATAGCGGGTTCAATTTTTAATTTCATAAATCCATGAAACATTTTTCAAGTGAGTTACTTAATTATTCTAAGTCTTTCAATTTTAATCATTCAACTAACCAATAATTAGCGTGATCCAAACCAATTAACGTTTTTGATTGAAATAATAAATATACCGAATATATTTCATAGTAAATATATTTTGTTTGTAACTTAAAAAAAAAAAATATAAGAATTCAGATTTCATCCAATCTAATGTTCATTTAATCATTGAGAACATATATAACTTACAACTTTGCACATAAAGTTTAGCTCAGTTTAAAATACATGTAGTTTCGCCAAGAGAGAACAGCTGAAAGTATGAATAGAAATGCTCGAGATACGTAATTCCATCTGTATTACTGGTTAGTATAGACAGTTGTCAAAATAATTAATATTTTTCCTATTACTTTTTGATGTTTTAATAAGTGACAGGATAACGGCGGTGTTTGTCAAAAAAAAAAAAAGAAAAATAGTCGTAAATTATCCCGTGCATTGACTTTTTTTTCGGATGTGTATGCTTATGTATCACAGATTACGAATTTATAAAAATAAATAGATAAATAAGGTGGATGAGGAAGTCAAAATTGAAATTTTACGGAAAAAGGCAAGGTCAGCGCTCCAAAATCTCACAAACCCTTATTTTTCTATATAAGCTACTTAAAACACACATCTGAAGAAATTACGATTTTGGGTCGAAAATTTCTGGCTCTTCTCTTTACGGGTAGCGATGAATTTAACATTTGAACCTGAAAGTTCGAGGGATAAGGCGGAGCCTGAGACAAAAATTAACGTTATTGAAATGGAAAGAATACGAAAATAAACACTATAACATGTAAAGTATATAAACAAGTGATATATTCTAAGTTATTAGACTGACGGATCAACACATCGATAAATGAGAAAATATTTTATTTAAGAAAATAAGATTTACATGATTACCTGCTACAAAGAACAAATTTTTAGATAAGATACACAATACAACATCGATGATGGACAGTAAAATGAAAATAATGATGATTCAATAAGAGTAAGATCATTCATATTTTTCGATTCAAGTATTTATAAAATTTTTTCACTAAAAGTTATATACTATCGGTTTCTTTAACGGGTTGATAGGGGTAATAGATAATCCTTTATATCCTTTATATCCTTATCACATAGCCACGTTTGCAACCTTATATATATATATATATATATATATATATATATATATATATATATATATATATATATATTATATATATATATATATATATATATATATATATATATATATATATATATATATATATATATATATATATATATATATATATATATATATATATATATATATATATATATAAAGTCCCAAACGTGGCTATGTGATAAGGAGTTTGCATCCCAACCACATGGTCCCGGGTTCAGTCTCATTGCGTGGCACCCTGGGCAAGTGTTTTCTACTATAGACTAGGGCCGACCATAGCCTTGTGAGTGAATCTAGTAAAAGGAAACTGAAAAAAAACCTATCGTGTATATATATATATATATTATGTAAGTAGGTATATTTGTATGTGAGTGTGTGTGTGTGTGTGTGTGTGTGTGTGTGTGTTTATCCCCCCCATCGCCACTTGAAAACTGGTTTAGTGTGTTTACGTCCCCCCGTAACTTAGTAGTTCGGCAAAAGAAACCGATGGAATAAGCACCAGGCTTAAGAAATAAGTCCTCGTGTCGATTTGTTCGACTAATACCCTTCAAGGAGGTACTCCAGCATAGCAATAGTCAACTGATTGAAACAAGTAAAAATACAAGAATAAAAGAAGATAGATATATTCCGAACAACGCTGGATGATTAAGATAAAAATCTCAAAAACAAACTTACCGCTGCCTGCTGTAGCTGCTCCTACAAAGGCTAGGCATATTAAAGTTATGTAAGTCGCTGAAGTCATTGTTAAAAACCTTCTTTAGTTGGTAAATGATGTTAATACTTAGAGCCGTCCCAGGACACAAATGATAACACCGAAAATATGAACAACTGCTGTCTGCGTCTATCGTTTTTAAACACAGCTAGTAGCAGTGCATTATTTCTAATTTGTATTCGTTTATGTACATACAAACACTCTTACTGTTGTTTATATACGCGTGTGCTTGCGAGGGTCTGTACACACACACACACACACACACACACACACACACGCACACACACACACGCACACGTCCGCACACGTAAACAAACTTACTAAGACGCACACACGCACACAAAAAGATAACTAACAGAAATATAGTTAGCATACTGATGTGGGGGTTGTGCTCTGTAGAAGCGACTAAAAGTTTGACCCGCCCATAGGCCGACAGCGTGTCGATTATGCATGAATAAAATAAAATAAAATAGATAACAAAAATAAAATTGTTTTTAACGATGGTTCAGAAATATAAAGAAATTAATTTACATACTTTAATTGGGTTTATAAAGAGGAATGAGTGAAGAATGAAAAATGAAAGAGAAAAAAGAAAAAAGATCAAACTGAAGAACAGTGGACTTGGAAATTTCCTCAGCAAATCCGTGTATAGTGTAAGTAAACAGCAGATTCCGACACGGTTGAAATCTCTCACCTTTCCCTGTACAATCGATACGTGTGAAGGGCGTACCATAGAAATGAGGAGGAGCTATATTTTGTTATACTTGAAAGTTGTTAGTTTCTCCGTTCAGTAACACATCTGCTGTGTGAGCGTGCAATGCGTGTGTGTGTGTGTGTGTGTGTGTGTATGTGTGTGTGTGTGTGTGTGTGTGTGTGTGTGTGTGTGTGTGTGTGTGTGTGTGTGTGTGTGTGTGTGCCCGCTGTGTGAGTGAGTTCTCTTTATCTC
>NC_142928.1:85570697-85588197 GCF_046866305.1 Octopus bimaculoides
ACTCGACGAGGGCGTGCAGAACAGTTTCATCGTTCTGGGCACACCTTGGGCAGGCCCAGCTGACGGCACTTCCGTGCCTATAAAGTTTATTTCGAACAGGCAGCACCCTTCGGTAGCATTGGAAGATGTCCATAGGCCCAGGCTCGGAAGTTCTCCGAAACAGACAGGTTAGTTGATCATCGGCGACGCCTAGAGTTTCTCCGAGAACGTCGTCGCACTTCCCCTTCGCTAGCCCTCTATAGAACGCTTGAGTGGAACTATCATCGACCGCATTGCTCTCCTGGCGGAGAGCTGTGAGCGCTTGACGGTACTCAAGGTGCCAAGCGCCCCTCCTGGACTGCAGCTGAGTCAAAGAGACAAGCTGTGGAAAAGTGAGTCTGACAAACGACGATCACACCCGCTCACCGTCAAGGAAAAGCTGGAGATAACGTAGCCCGAGCGCATGTCTGTGCATCAGCATCCACGGTATGCCTAACCCTCCATTCAGCGGCAGTTGACAGCAGATGGAGCACCTAACGAGTGGAACGCGCTTCTTCCACAGAAAGCAGAAGAGTAAGCGCCCCAGCTTGGTCAACCAGCAAACGGGGCAAGGGACGACGGTCGAGCGGTAATAGATGATACATACAATGTACGCATTTGCCATCTCGGTTCGACCTTTCAGGGACAGCTTGCTCTTGGCCCATTTCTAGTTGAGATTGGCTACCCTGCGCGTCACCTCGTCACAGTTTTTCTCCACCTGGAGATCTGGACCAAACCAGACTCCGAGCAATTTAACCGGGCCGTCTGTCCAGCGCCCCACGATGCTGCTGGACGGCATGGACTTGCCTCTCCAAGTGCCGAGTTGCAAGCACACAGACTTTTCCCCTTTAATCTTTGCTCTTGTCACCGCTTCATATTCTTGTAGTGTGTCGCCAATCAGGTTTATATGCCTGTAGCTCGACACTATGACGGTGACATCGCCAGCATAAGCAGACACACTTTTCCCACGTCCCAGATCACGCAGGATACTTCTCAAAGCCTGCAGCTTCCACAGTAATGGCTCAAGAGTCAGTACATACAGAAAAATGAAGAGAGGGCACACTTGACGGACCGAACGCAAGATGCTGAATGGTTCCGACTGGAGACCGTGCACCCGAACAACTGAGCAGATGCTGCTGTACAAAGCAGCGATTCAACCGCAGAAAACTGGACCGAAACAGGCTGACTTGAGGACAGCTGCCAAGTATTGATGGTCGACCCTATCAAAGGCTTTAGATCAATCTAAATTGATCAGAGCCCCATCCATGCCAGCCTCGTTACCTACCCTGTCTATGATGTAGCGCATAAGGTGGAGGTTGTCGTGGATAGTCCCTGTTGGGATGGCGCATGTTTGATCCTCACCAACCAGCTTGTCTACGACAAGCGCAAACTTCTTGGCTAACGCCTTGGTCAAAATCTTCAACTCTGCATTGAGCACAGTGATGGGCCTGAAATTTTCTATAATGTCCCCCTTGTTTGGGTTTTTCTCAGCAGTGGCACAGGCCCGCGATAGACAAAAGTGGTAATCTTCCCATTCTGCTGCCAGTTGCAGTAGATGTCTGCTAAGAGGCCCACAAACAAGTCTGGCATCGAAATATAAAGCTCGTAGGGCAGACCATCCAAACCCAGCGATCTGTCTCTCGTGCAGCTCTTCATCACTTCCTGTATCTCCGCGGCTGTTGTCGACCTTTTGTAGCACTCTGCCTCGCACGCCGAGAGTCGTGGCAGCCCGTCCAGGTACAAACCGAAGTCTGCCTTGTTATCCGGCCCACCATTCGTCCCGAACAATCAAGCAAAGTGCTGCTGAAAAGCCGCACACATCTGTTTCGCTTCGAACACCTCGCGTCCATTCTGGTCTAACAAAGACCGAATGGTGGCTTTATTGCCACTCTTCGTCTCCGCCACACGGGCCCATCGTGGCGCTTTCGTTCCCTCCCCGCTTAGTGAACGTGTCTTAGCTCTGACAACGCAGTCTTAGTTGTTTGGCGTCGAAAAATTGGTCGAAGTCCAACCTCGCCGCCAAGACGTCGGTTGCGATGCCTGTCCTAAGTGCCTCATTTAACTTTCTAACTAAAACTCCCTGTATTCTATATCGTTCTATCGCTAATGTCTTGCTAAACCTAAATGATTCTACTCTTATTGTCCTTTTAAATAGCAAAACACCAGTTGTTGTTGCCGATTGCGCCCGTTAACGCCCACTTAAATAATTCGTTAATCTGATCTTTGTAAGCTTGACACGCCGGTAACTAGGTGTTCATCTTCCAGTAACTGGGACACTGTCTATGAAGCCTATCTAAGTCGACCGTACAGATCACAAATTTGTGGTCTGTGTAGCAGATCATGTGAAATTGTGGACATCCTATACTATCCTTGTCCGCTGGCCTATAAAATACCCTATTTAAATACGAACTAGATGACCCGATGAGGTTTGTCCAAGTCCACATTGGCACATTCGGGTAATCTAGTTGGTACCTGTTAGACAATTGAAAGCGTCTGAGCAAGTTTTTGAGGCTTCTGCACCCCGTCTCCTATCAGATACTCCTACGCAATCGAAACGTACATCTAAGACAGCGTTCCAATCCGCTACTAATACTAAAGTCCGAGACGTTCCCAGGAAAACCTCCAGACACTTGAAGTAGTAAGACCGCTCCTACCGGAGCATAGGCACCACCGTCTCTGCTGTTCACATCTAGGACCACCTACTTACCTTCGGGATCCAGAAAGACTGCCTTTATTTTCAAATCCAGGCCTTTCCGGAAAAGCACCACAGTACCACCACTTCCCCCTCCCTCCCGACAAGGTGAAAGAAAAAGAACGATGAGATCCCGTGGGTCGGATAGTCTGGATTCACTAATGGTTGCTACTTCTACACAAAAGGACCTCAGGTCATTTAAAAGGTGACCTTGTTTCCAAGGCGATCTGAGGCCCCTACATTTATGCAACATATTCTGAGCATCACATATTAAAATAAATTTAAGACGGAGAAGAGCTCTACTTACCACTGTTGTCTGGTAGGGTTTTCCCACATGGTCTTTGGTGTGGGGGTTTCCACGAGGTTTTTATAAAGCCTTTTGGAGAAGGTCTTTTGGAAGGACCCAAAAGCATTTGGAAAATTTATTTTCAAAGTGTTGTATGTTTCTTGCGTCATTTAAAAAAATTGTATGTGTGGTGGTGGCGCATTGTGTGTTGGGAAAGTAAAGTCTTCTATTGTGGTGTTTGCGTTTTCTCTGATGTGTTTAACAAGATCCACGCTGTCTGTGTTGATGGCTGTGAGGTTGGTGGTGTTTGTGCAGTCTGTTTGTGTTGTGTATTGTGTTGGTGTTTGAGGTGGTAGTGCTAGTGGAGGTGGTAGTGCTGGTGGAGGTGGTGCTGTTGCTGGTTGTTGTGTGTGAGTGTTGCTGTTGTTTGGAAGTTCCTCTTGTTTACGCCTCCTCCTCTTTTCCTCTACTTTCTCTTTAGTCTGTTTCTTTTTAGTGGGGCGAACTATCTGCCACTCCCCACTCTTGACCTCAGTACTCGAACAGTCCGAGTTGTTTTGGTCAGGAAGGGGAATTTTCTTTGGGACTTGGTTTTCTTGGGATTCATCTGTTGCTGCTGCTGCTACTACTGTAGTAGCTGTTGGTGGTGGTGTTACTGCTACTGGTACTCCGGTTGATGGTAGTGGTATTCCAGCTGGTATCTTTGTTGTCGGTGTTGGTGGTGCCCTGGCTACGGCTGGAGGCGGCGTCGCTGTTGCCGTTGCTGCTGCTCCTGCTGCTGGTCTTAGTGTTGGTGTTTGGGTTGGTTTCTGCTGCTGCTGTTGTTGCTGTTGCTATACTGGGGTTGTTCCTGGTTCTGGTGTCGGTAGTAACGGCCGACGCACCTCTTTGTGTTTGGAGAAGTCGACCTTCAGGTGCTGATCGTTTCCAAAGAAGTAGCACATCGGCCTCCTGCCCTCTACAGCCACGTATAGTTTCGTGCCGTCAGGTAGGTTTATTGAATCAGAGATTGAATTTAGGTCCTCTTGTTCAATTTGAACAAGAAGCTCCAACCCCTGACCCGTCCAATTTTGTTGGTGCAATTTATGAACCTCCAGTGTTGTGGCGGTGTCCTCTATGTCTAAGAAGACAGCCACCACCAGCCAGCATATATTTATTTCAAGGGGTACCTCCCCAATTTTAATTTTGATAACGCTCCAACCAAGATATGTTGGCACGAGCAGAAGGTCTTCCGAAAATAGTGGCACTGCAGAATGTTTTCTTTCTTCTTCTGTTGCGAAGCGCTCTTCCACAGTGCCGAACTGTTTTCCACGTGTCACATACGTTTTATTTTCCCAAATTGGTTTGAGAATCAGTTCCGGTTGTTGTTGTGTTGCTCGTCCCAATTCCTTTGTTGTTTATACATTTATACGTTATTGTTTTTCTGTTGGTACTCATAATTTCTTGTGGGGTATTTAGTGAGACATTATTGCCTTGTCTCACTAATAGCCCCTTTGAATTTTTTAAATCCTCTAACGTAACGTTTATCTTTTCTCTCGTCTGCTTCGCTGCAGAAGCGAAACCGTGTGTGTTGGATTTGTCTTTCCCGTTTGTGCTTGCATTTTCTTCCTTGTTCTTGTTGGTGTTTATGGAGGTGGTGACGTTGGCGGTGTTTTCTCTATTATTTTTCTTTTCCATGTTAATGGTGTTGCTGGTGGTATTAGTACTGGTGTCGTTTGTGCGGTTCGTACTGTCAAGAATCACTGCACTCCACGACAGACTCCATATTGTTTTTCGTGAAAACGAAAAAACAGAAACAATTTTTTTTTTCTTTTGTAGAAAAGGACTAAACGCCCATAATTCACCCCTAAAAGAGAGAACTTTTAACAAAAGAACCCCTTCTGCACACCAGAGGAGTTCGGAAAACAACAGCAGTTAAACAAAACAGTCAACAACCTTCAATAGCACAGCAAAAATTCCAACTTACACGTCTAATCAAGGCGAGCTAAACAATAATAATTTCTTAAGTACCGAGAAGATGGATTTGGTATCAACCTTTATTTTGTACAACGGTCGTTTCGACCCATCTTGCTACTGTCCCTTATGGGTGAGACTCCGTTCAACATGTTGTGTTGCATCAATTTTACAGTCTGGGTCTCGTCAGGTACATCTATACATAAAGTTGTGTCTCGCTAAAGATCCTAAGTTTTGGTTGTCATGTTGTTATACGCTTATCTGGTTAGGAAGTGAAACATTGCAACAATTTTCAGTTACTATTATCTTCATTCAATAAGAGTTACAGACACTTGTAAATATAGACAAATAATTGTCTATATTGTCCGAAGGAAAAAAATGTAGGGGAAATGAATGGATGGACAGGGCTGGATTGATTTACTTAAGAAATTATTATTCTTATCTCAACTAACACTGCGGAGTTCCTGATGTAAATCCAATGGAAATATAGGTAGCCCAAACTGTGTCAGTGCTCTACTCAACATTTCCGCACACTAATCGATATATACCCATTAGTCCAAAATATATGGCTTAGTGGTTAGGGCATTCGGCTCACGATCGTAATTTCATGAGTTCAATTACTGGCGACGTGTTGTGTCCTTGAGCAAAACACTAGTTTACGTTGCTCCAGTCCACTCAGCGGGCAAAAATGAATAGTACCTGTATTTCAAAATGGACCAGCCTTGTCATATTCTGTGTCACGCTGAAGTTCGTTCCCAGTGAACTACGTTAAGGATACGCGTGTCTGTGGAGTGCTCAGCCACTAGCACGTTAATTTCACGAGCAAGTTGTTCAGTCGTAACAGACGGAGTGCCAATATATATACATAAGGATTGGACAAAATAAATGTAACACGTTAAATTCAATGAATATTCATTTAATATGGATTTAGTCTTCTTTTATCATTCTGAACAGCTTCGATGCGTCTAGGATTGATTCATACAGCTTCCTCACTTCTTAGGAGGAGACATTCTTCCTTCAAAACTTGCTCCAACTGTTACAGACACGACGGTGGAGGGTAACGACTTCTAGCTTGTCACCCCAAGATGCACCACAAATGCTCACTAATACTAAAATTTGCAGATTGATTGGGGCCAACCCATGTGTTGTAGCTCACTATTATGCCCTTCATACCAATTCTTAATCACGTGAGAGATGTGTATTGGAGCATTGTCCCCTTGGAAGCTGCACTCACCACCAGGGAATAATATATGAACCACAGGAAAGACTTAATTTCCCAAAATATTCAGATAATCATTGCTGTTGATCCTACCATGCAGAGCAACGATTGGACCGAGAGGATTCCAATAAATGACTACCCAAACCATCACAGACCCTTCTACGTGCTTCACTGTAGGAAGAAGGCAGTCAGGATTAAAAGTTTCCCCGGGCTGCCTTCACACATAAACTCGCCCTGCAGTGGAGAAAAGAGAAAAACTGGACTCGTCGGAGAATATTACTTGCTTCTATTGGTCTGTCGACCAGCCCTTGTGATGTCTTCACCAGTTTATCCTTTTCTGAAAGTTTTGATGAGAAAGCAGAGGTTTTCTGACGGCGGCTCTTACATGATGTCCAGTTTTATTGAGCTCACGGCGAACAGTTTTAGTCGAAACTGGGCTAGTCAGTTGTTGATTCAACTCTGTAGTCACTTTAGTGGCAATTGCCCGATGGTTTTTCATCACAGTGCAATCCAACACTCGTCGACCTCTTTCAGTGAGCCTCGAAGTCCTGCTGGACTTATTCCTCCTACAGGAGGTTTTGCCTTGCTTCTGAAGTTCAGTCATGGTCCTTGATATGGTAGCTGTCGCAAAAACCTTGAGTCGCTCTGTTGCTTCTTCTAAATATTAATATATATATATATATATATATAAATATATATATATATATATATATATATATATATATATATATATATATATATATATATATATATATATATATATATATGTATGTATGTATGTATGTATGTATGTATGTATGTATGTATGTATTGATAATGAAGTATAGTACCCTTCATTATTAATAATTTTTGCGTTTATGGTTTTTACGCTTGCTAGCCACTGATGTAATTGTAAATTAAATATAATAATAACCTGATATATAATATACATACATACATACATACATACATATACAGGGTTCGGGGAGTAAATTATCTAAATCACGCAAAATTAAAAATAACAAAATAACACTGACATCTCATTTTAAAAGATACGTTTGCTAAAATTACATAAAAATATCTTGAAATACTAAAGAGTAAATTTATCAATAAAATCGCCATTGGCTTCTACCACGGCCTCCAGATGACTTCGGAAACTCCTGCAACTGCTCTGGACAGTTTCCTTCTTTAATATGATGAATGCTGCTATAATTCTTGCCTTCAGTTCATCTTTGGTGTTACAAGGAGTTTTGTCGGTCTCTCGCTCAACTGCGCCCCACACATAATAATCAAGGGAATTGCAATCTGGAGAGTTAGGTGGCCAGATTTTAAGGGTTATGTGATCGCAGAAATCGGCAGCCATGATTGGGTTCTCCTGCTTGTGTGGCATGGTGCAAAGTCCTTTTGCCAGACATAAGGTCTTCTAGCAACCACCCTCTTGGCCAGGGCAGCACTACCTCCTCCAGGCACTTGATGTAGGCCTCTGTGTTGAATCTGATGTTGTGTGGTAAGATGAATGGAGGCATAACATCGCCACCACTAGTGATCTCTCCAAACACCAATGATGTTGAATGGATGTTTGATTTTTATCCCTTTCGGTACATGTTTTGGAGACACGGCAAGCCAACGGCTGTTCTGTGTACAGATCTATATTTAAGAGAGAAGGAATTATGTACATTATTTACATTCGACGGATATTTGTCCTCATCTTGTTTGTTGTTAACAACGTTTCGGCTGATATACCCTCCAGCTTTCTTCAGGTAAATACCCTTAGGAATGAGAACCCAGGTTCGAAATATCCCAAAGACACCTGAAGAAGGCTGGAGGGTATATCAGCCGAAACGTTGTGCTAACAACAAACAAGATGAAAACAAATATCCGTCGAATGTAAATAACATAAATAATGTAAATAATGTACATAATTCCTTATCTCTTAAATATAGAACTGTATTATCTAATCGTTACGGAGCCGACATTAGACTTCAAGAGAGACATATAGAGAAATTCCATCAAAAACTAGCTCGTCTTTCAAACCATCTAACTTTCTTGTGTAGACTCAAAGCTAATACCACCTGGCTTGAATATAATGATACCAGTCGATTCACATAAAGCTAAAAGAGTAGCGGAAAGGGCAGGACACGCCCTCGTCCGTGAGAGGATCCATTACAACCGTTGGAAAAAAACATCAATTAAATTACATCATTAAAAAAACATCAATTAAAAAAAACATCATTAAATAACGAAATCAAAGAAAGCCTCCACTGTTTTCAAGACAATACCACGTAGCCTTACGTCACTGGTTTCAAAAGGAGACTGGCCCGGGGGTCCCTGTGCAAGGAACTTCGTCTTCAAAATGTCGTGGCTTTTCCTGTTCTCGGGCTTTTTCTTGGAGAGTGCGGGTGCAAAAGACCATGTCGATAGTACCACAGGTGGGGGCAGAAGCTGAACAGAGGCTCTGGAAAAACTTCCTCAGCGATGACCACTAATGTGTCTAGTAGGATCCTGGCGAAGTTCTTCCTAGCGATGCTGAAAAAGAAGATGCCACGATAGTTTCCGCAGATTGTCCGGTCTCCCTTCTCGAAGGCTGTAATGATGGTCGCATCTTTAAGATCCTGCTTCTGCATCCATATACGTTTAATAAGAATACACAACCTGGTCTTCACGGTTTGACCACCCTGAGATAGGAGCTCTAGAGATATGTTGTCAGGTCTAGGTGCTTCCCTTGCCGTCATGTGTTTTAGGGCCTTTTGATATTCAGGGTAGTTTGGAGGTAGTGTCATCCAGTGTCGGTTCGGATATTGGGGACATTTCGTAGCAAGTTAACCACTGCAGTCGATAGCCGGTTCAGGAGTGTTTGAAAGTGTTACTTTCCTTGTTGAAGTATCACTTAATCGTCCACAACGGAGGTGAAGCCGTCGGAAGATTTGTATGTATTAGTTGTTCCGCAACGGAAACCCAAAATTTCCTTTGTCGTTGCGTAAAAATGCCTAAATCTCTGCTGTTCATGGATAACTGTATCTTCTTTGCTTTTGCTTGTCACCAGAGATTCTGGAGTTCATGAAACCTACACTGGCATTGCTATTTGGCCTCTCGGAAGCGTCGCAAAAGTATTTGTAATAGCCATTTATTTCTTCAGCAGCTTTGGTGATCATTTCGCGTCGAATAGACCAGTTTGTTTCATTTCTGTCTATCTGTGGTGATGGGGATACCTTGTGTTGAAGTTACGTGAGGCGAAACGAGTAATCCAGCTCAACTGTGTCCTCCTTGCAGATTTATTGGAGTACGGAAGGTTTCGCAGCCGGAGCCAAAGCTGGGAAATGAGTAGTCAATGATCCGTTCAACAGTCATCTGTGCCGGGGAGGCTGAGGGTCACAAATATGTCGCTCCTGTCATAGGATCTGGTGAGGACCTAGTCCAGGATGTGCAAGCCTTTTGATCTCGAATGTCTGCATGTGGTCTTGTGGCGGTTGGGAGACGGAAGAGTGTGTTAGTAAACACCAGCTCGTTTGTAACCACCAGCAGTCCGTTCTAATTGCAATTTCCCACACCCTGCTTTCCCAGAATTCCTGTCCACAAGCCATTAGGTCGTCCAAAACTGGCGTTGGAATTTCCCAACACGAGGAGTTTCTCTTCTTGGCACGACCTGGATGGTGCTGTTGAGATCGGAGTAGAAAGAATCCTTGATCTCACCACCAGACCCATGGGTGGTTGTGTAAGCTGAGGTCAACATAAAATGATTGTTATTGGGAAGAGGAAGGCAAAGGGATATGATCCGTTTTCTAATAGAAATGGGAGCCAGATTATATTTATTCACTGGGAAAACCTTCACCGCGAAGCCGACACCCGGATTCGCTGCTTTGTAAGATCATTGCCTCTCCATGAAAAAGTTTAATTCGCTCCTTCTTCTCAAAGTCGACCCTCGCCAGCAAGAGCCATGATGTCCGCATTGTAACGACTCAGTTCTCTGCTCACTAGAGCAGTGCGCCTGTGGGGTCTGTCCGTGTCATCCAGGTTCAAACGTGTGCGCACATTCCAACACCTCACAGTAAGAAAAATATTCTTTTTCTTATTCTTTTTACCACTGTAGTGGGTAAGTCAGTCAGGGAAAAAGAGTTGTGTCTGATGTTTACCCCAACTTTCCTAGGGGCTTCCTCGTACGAGGAAGGCTGCGATGATACTGAATAGGCCAGTCGATTCGCATCCTACAGCTGCCGAACAACCACAACACTAAACATCGTGGACAGAACGACCTTCCGGTAAGAGCCGCCAGTACGTAGCTCCGGACTAGAGGTTTCCAGTTGACAAAGCCTACCTCTGTCACCGGTTTACCGTTGCTACTGGAATTAAGGATGGAAGCGGAGAGGCTCATTGTTCAAGCCGCAGATGGCTTTCGCGTGATTTTGGGTTGCGATCACAAGGGCCATACACTTGGCCACTCGCCTTCACCATGTGTTTTTGAGCCATGTTTCTTACCACATAGCCACACCTGCGCCTGTATGTGTGCGCATGTGTGTGTGTGTGTGTGTGTGCGTGTGTGTGTATGTGTGTACGTGTGTGTGCGTGTGTGTGTGCGTGTGTGTGTGTATATATATATATATGTATATATGTATGTACGTATATATATATATATATATATATATATATATATATATATATATATATATATATACATATATATATACATATACATACATATATGTATATGAATATATATATATATATATATATATATATATATATATATATATATATATATATATATATATATATATATATATATATATATATATATACTAGCAGAAATACCCGGCTTTGCCCGGGTTAAAGAGAATAATGAAATCTAAAAACGCCGTCTAGACTACGCAACCCTCAACTGTTAGTAGCTACGATACCATATTTCTACATTAATAACTCTCCAATCCATGCCAGCATGGAACATAGACATTAAGTGGAATGCCAGTCTCTCATCTAGGAGGGCCTTGAAATAAGTTGCCACAACATTGTTTGCATAATTTATGTAATACTACACTCGACTATCATTTCACATGTGAGACTGATATCTTGGTTCTCTGATGCACATAGATATCCAATTGCTTCAAGTTAAACTTAAAACAGATAAAGTTATATGAAATTGGAAAATTAAACGTAAACAGAGGCGTATCCAATATAAATTTCTTAAAAGAAATTTAACACACTTAAATGAAATACTTATCTCTATTTATATACTTATATGCCAAAGTAAATGTGTAACACATTTGTTCGTTCGACCATAACTGAAATCTGACCAATAGTCTCTCATCGGATATTTTTTCTCGGACTGTAAGTATAAACGCAAATAATTTGAACTCCATACTGATATTTGATAAAAGGTAGAAAAGACAACGACAGTCGATATCTTTAGCTGAAAGTAGTTTTTATCATGGTACAGATTGGTTAGTAAACAGTATTTATTTACGACCTAATATGTTTTGAGTTCAATTTCCACCAGGATGATTTTGACTTCCATCTTTCGAGAGTCGATAAATAACATTCGATTAGTGAAGACCATATATAATCAACCGTTCACCACTTACTTACTTAAGTATGTTTTTCGTTTGTTGATGGATATCTTTGATCACCGAAGCGACATAAGCTTACCCTATTTTACTCGCGTGAAATACTTATCTCCTGCGCCCAAACCATTTGGCAACACGTCACGTTTTCCAGCGCATCTTTTGGATTTTCTTTATATACATATGCGTGTGTGTATGTGTGTGTGTGTGTGTGTGTGTGTGTGTGTGTATGTGTGTGTGTGTGTGTATGTGTGTGTGTGTGCGCGTGGTAAGAGAGAGACATACATATACGTACATGCATATATACAAGTGTGTGTGTGTGTGTGTACATACATACACAGAAACACACATGTACACAAACATACACACATGCATGACCTCCTTGAGGTCAGTAACTTCAAGTACCTTGGGTTGCTGACTTTAACAAAAATTACTGCAAGTAGTGTCAGGAGGCCTGCAGTAGTTATGAAAAGCTTCAAAACGCCTGGCAAACAGCATTTCAAAGTTTCCAACTCTTGACTTCAGAATATGTTTAGAAAGCACTGTCTTCTCTGGAGGTCTGTGGACTATGAAGAAGGGGCTTCAAGGTCACCTTGATGGTAGATGCAACAAGCTTCTACTGAGGGCTCACAACATGGTGCAACGCACAAGACCTAGGAAGAGATTTTTCACTCGTCTCTACTATAATTACTTAATACAGGGTAGACTGTGCTTGCCGCTGTTATCGTGCTGGACAACAGACCATAACAGATGTTATATTTGAAAGACTTCTGCACCCTAACCAAGGAAATAGACCACATAACTACAATGATGCTATTGGCAGTGTCACATGACACTGGTGCTCGAGATTTCGTGGTATGCATAGGAAGTCGACCTTTCGTAGGTTGGCAAGAACTTCGTAAGTTATAGACAGGTCGAATTCCTTGAAGACGTTTGTAAGTCTCTTCCGAGTACCAAAATATCTGGAAATAAATTCGACACCAGATTACGTAAATGCCTTCTTCAGATAAAGAACCTTGAGAATATCAAAGTTGATTTGGTAAACATTATAAAAAAAAAACCCTAATATTTCTGCATCATTCAGACTCCTTCCTAGCCTGTTTAATTAGTTACATGACACGCTTCTACCAATCACATAATATACATTTTCTCGCCAAAAAACTAAGAATATATACAAAACAAATAGCTTCACAGACAAAACACTCCGTACAAACAACATCATCTAAACAAATAAGAAATTCAACATCGTAACATTCAGTGACAAAACCGTAGCAAAGGAGCTACCAAACAACTAAAAGATCGTGTGGACCCTGCATCACACTCCCTATATCTCGCTTAAAAACCGCAAGCCCTACTTTCTTTCCAATCCTAAATGCAGGGTAATCAATACTTCTAACAGCGAGATAGACTTGGCAAATAAATGTATTATCGATACCATCAACTCTGATCTCTGATATCAGAAGAACTACACACACATTGCTGTCCAACTGAGATTACAACACCGCTGTGCAAATTTAGATAGGTTGACTAGATGACGTTAGGTCTTTCATTATACAATCAATATAATATAGTGGATATAACATCATTGGTTACTTCCAAGATTTCCAACTTGTTTGATTTTGCACACAAATTGTTGAAAGAGTTGTAAACTGTGGAATAAATGTGATGGCAAAATGATAATAATAATAATAATAATAATAATAATAATAATAATAATAATAATAATAATAATAATAATAATAATAAATGCCCTGATGCAGTACCATGCCCTGATGCAGTACCAGGCAGTGGCTCTCATGGCTTCTGATCTTAATTGATTGGAAGTGTTATCATGTACGTTGTTTTGTATTGGTATAAAAGATGGGCTACAGCAAATATTCTGCTCAATACCACAGATTTGCTTGTCAGTTGTTTGACCTTAACCAGTTGAGCATGTCCCTTGGTGGCTGTCGATATGTGCATCTCTGATCACGAGCAGAAGTAGTGAGGGAGCATCATAGCCATGTGTTGAGAGTTCTTTGGGGTTTGAATAATTCACCTTTGGAAACATGGGTGTTTTGCTCAACATCCTTAAAGAAACCTTATTCAGGGACCTTTTGAGCGGGATGGGCTACTTGACCTGAAAAAATTCTAACTGGGCCCCACCTGCGAGGTCATGCGCTGTTTATCTTGATATGAGATCACCATGTCGTGCACATATGGCTGTGATGCATGTGCTTGGTGTACCCTTATCAGACGGGTAGTCATGATGGGTATATTGGGCTTTGTATATTTTACCCCAGTGTCACATTGATGGCATGCACTGCTCTCTCACTCAAAAATAATAATAATAATAATAATAATAATAATAATAATAATAATAATAATAATAATAATAATAATAATAATAATAATAATAATAATAATAATAATAATAATAAATAAATAAATAAATAAATAAATAAATAAATTACATTCTTCCCAAGTATGGCTGTGTTATAAGAAGCTTGCTTCTGGACCACATAGTTCCGGGTTCAGTACCACCGCATGTCATCTTTGCCAAGTATCTTATACAAAAGCCCCGGGTCAAAGAAAGCCTTGTGAGTAGATTTGATAGAAAGAAATCTGACGTGTATATATATATATATATATATGGATAACATCATTAAAAAATTAATGATTTTATCAGCGGCAAGCATATGAAAAAAACCCTTACAGGTAAAATCAGTATATAAATACAAAATTATGTAGATATAATTACAATTATGGGCACTGAAGGTACAGCGCCTATATGCTAGAAGTAGACGCTAAATGACTTTGAATCACTTCAAATTGCACTCCATTTACACAGGTTGGAAGCGAAGAAAATGGGAAACAAAAGATTTTAGTAAATCTTTTGTTGTCCATTTTTCTCGCTTTCAACCTGTTTAAATGAAGCGCAATTTGAAGTGGTTTAGAGTCATTTGGCGTCTACTTCTAGAATATAGGTGCTGTACCTTCAGTGTCTTTAATTGCAATTATAACTTCATAATTATATATATATTGGGTCATCCCATAAACAATTCGGTTTTTTAATACTTCTTTTATTTTTCTAAATTGAGATAAACAAAGTTCATTTTTAATCTAAAATATACTCTCTTTCATTTCCTACAATGTTCTCCCATCTATCCGGTAGACTTGCAAGGCACCTATTCCAAAATTCACTCGACTGTGACGAAAAATACTCCACTACTGTTCTGACCTCGTCTACACAATTCATATTTTTTCCGTCCAAATGATTTTGAAGACTGCGGAATAAATGATAATCAGATAGGGCAATGTCTGGTGAATACGTTGGGTGGGGAATCGTTTCCGATTCAAACTGCTCCAGCCTTTGGAATGTTATCCTTGCTGTATGTGGCCGGGCTTTTGTCCTGACAGAAGAACACCTTTCGTCTTGAAATGAAAGATTGTGGGGTTTTTTTTCCAGCAATGGTTTAAGCCGCTGAAGCTGCTCGCAGTAGATCTCCTTTGTTATTGCTTGGTTTGGGTTTAAAAGTTTAAAGTGGACTCAAACTTTCATATCGCATCAAACACATAACAACACCTTACGTGGGTGAAGACCTTCTTTAGCCTAGGGTGCCGGTGTTTCTTCATTCCCTACCCACCGTCATCGGCTCTTGACATTTCTATAGAGAACCTATTTCTCGTCACTAGTCACTATTCGGTTCAAAAACGGTTCATTTGTGATACGTGATAGCAAAAAAGAGCACACAGTCACTTTCTGCACGCGATTAGACTTGGACATTTTGTGAGGAACTCATTAACCCAATTTGCTGTCTTTACCGATGGCACGCAGGTGACGATGAATGATTGAATGACCAAATCCAAGCTTCTCTGCTAGTTCCTAAACTGTTACGATGGGTTACTTTCCACAAGGGTTACCTGGACATCCTTTTCAAGCTCTACAGATCTTTCAGAACGAAACAATGAACAAAATTTTAGGCTCACACAAAATTATCAAAAGCAAAATGCAACCTAAATCATTGAAAAAAATATTAATCAGCGCAAGACTATATACATTAGCAACAGAACCAAAAGTGAAAAAGTGTGGTCGACCTAACTGTGGTACTTGCCCCCACCTTTTAGAGGGTTCAGAGTTCCACTTTAAACAAGGTGAAATATTTAAGATTAAATCAAATTTCACCTGTGCCTCGGAAAATCTAATCTAAGCCATTACATGCTTAGGATGTGGTAATAATTATATTTGCCAAACAGGAATATCACTCCGTCAAAGAACCACTCTTCACAAAGAACAAATCTGCCACCCACAATACAAACAGATACAGGTCAGTGGACACATAGAAAGGCGAGGAATCTTAACCCTAATTTTCTAATTTTTCCCTTCTATCAATGTTCACAGAACAACTCAATACAACAAAGAATAAATAAAGAGGCAACTTTCATGAATAAATATATTCCACAACTAAATATGAACACATAACATAATACAGAACACTACTGTTCTTTCAATTAATACCACTAACCCCCATACATCCCATACACCATTCACATTACAGATCTAGATCTACCCTAATTGCACCAAATCCAGAACTACTTACCTCCATTACACATAATCATTTTACTCAGGGACTAGTAGACCTGACACCGTTCAGTAATCGGTGTGTATTCAAAGCAATGATTAGTAAAATTACGAAACCGGTATGCTTTTGAATCTCTTTGACAATTCCCAATAATGACTTTTATTAATTTTATTCCTACCTCAGTTCATCTAATTGTATATATCTATCATTACTTTTCATAAAAAGACTTTACTTTTTTTGATTTCCAATGTGCATTTTTGCTTATTTTTCTTCTTACTTTCCCCTTACATTTCCACGTGTAGTTTCTATTTTGTTTTTGTAACACACACACACACACACACACACACATATATATATATATATATATATATATATATATATATATATATATATATATATACGGCAATAAGAAATGGAGGGGATCAATAGGTGGTATTCATCAACTTTTAGACATTAATTATATTATGTCTATTTATTTATTCAAAAAAAAAACAATTATAATAATATACATACATGTATAACGGATTATGCTTTACATAAATAAAAATATCAGTAATTATTCAAATATATAACGTAGAACATAGAAAGTAGAGTAGATTCTTACAGCTGTTTCAGCCAAGAGGTCATAGTACCCCACTTTACTTCCATCCCTTCAGTGAACTGAAGTATTTGGTAGATAAAATTAAGGTACATTGGTGTGCCTTTGGGTTTCGTGAGAGAGTTTAGAAAGTCCATAAGGTTAAGTTATAAATATAAGTATACACACATATATGTATATATATACACTTCTACATACACATATAAATACATAAATACATAACCATATATATATATATTGGGTTTCGTGAGAGAGTTTAGATAGTTCATAAGGTGAAGTTATAAATATAAGTATACACACACATATATATATATACACTTCTACATACACATAAATACATAACCAATATATAACCATATATATATATATATATATATATATATATATATATATATTTATATATTTCTAGCACATTGAATTTCCACGTTAGTGGTCAACGTCATATATAAAAATGTACTTTAATCCCCTGAGATTGCAGATAGTTTCTGAATCTCTTTGATTCTTTAAATGTGCTAGCTTCCTGGTAATTAATCGATATTAATTAATATATGATTTTTTGCCATATTTTTTAATAATTTTTTAATAATATATATATATATATATATATATATATATATATATATATATATATATATATATAT